>NC_080067.1:137145150-137445150 GCF_949987535.1 Balaenoptera acutorostrata | reverse complement strand
AATGAGAAAACTCCATCAAATATGAATGATGTAATATGCTTAGTAATGAAGAATTCTATTCAGGGAATTTTTATTTTGTAACTTTGAAGACAGATTTATTTTTTCTCATTAAAAAAGAATGTAATGAGTTCAAGGGCCTTTTGACCAGGCAGCTAAGCAAGCTCAAAAATTTTAATGAGTCTGTGCCTCTCCTTGTGTCAGCAAACAGATTAACAATTTGCCTCAAGTAAATGAATAATCTGGAATGATACAAAAGAATGGCCACACGTTTTACCACATGTTCTGACCAGGGTATATAAGCATCCCTCTACACATGCTGATATCCACACTTAGGTTCTTGCTTTGAAAGGAAACCAAACTCACCACCCCTGACAGCAACTACTGTGGAGGCCTGGGCTGTGGCTATGGAGACTTCGGTGGCCTGGGCTATGGCTGTGGATGTGGTGGCTTCTGCAGGTTGGGCCATGGCTGTGGCTTCGGAGACTACGGACTTGGCTCTGGTTATGGAAGCTTCAGACATGGCTGCCATTACCACCCATTGCGCTATGGAGGTTATGGATTCTCTAGCTTCTACTAAACTACGGCCCTAGTAACCCAATATCTGCTACCATGAGTGGATTTGACACAACATTATTCAGTCAATGAATTGAGATTACCCTAGACCTATTTAGCAAGAGAAACTTAAGAATTTCAGAGAATTTATTATTTATAAACATGTCTGCCTTATGTCTTCTGGCATCTGTTAGCTTGGGCACTAACAGATGATGTATATTGACTACCAATAAATGACCTAATTTGAAATAGAAAATATGGCTCTTTGGGGTTCATTTAACTCAGTTATGTGTACATACCTATATGTATTTTTGCTATTTGTCAATTATAAATACGAGGATTATCTCCTTTAATTTTTTTTATATAAACAAGTCATGTTAGACACACCTATTTATAGTTGTTAGCCATCCGTATTATTAAAACAGTAGTCAGAGCATACTTGCATTTCACAAATATTATAATCCATATTTCTAAATTTTTAGAGAAAGTAAGCTCTGCTTTTCTGTGAATCTTTGAATTATATGTTATCTTCCTTTATTCATAATCTTCTGCTTTCATCTAGCTTGTTATGCATGTAAGATAAGACTGACTTAAATTATTTAAAAGTCATTGACAAATTGGATAATAAAAATGTGAACTTTGGACATTCAACTCATCTCATTTATCCTTTTATGGGAACACTGTCCTTCATCTTCATCATCATTACTACACTGAAGTATTTGTAATCCAGTAAAAACAATAAATGAACAGAAATATCATCAAGGAGCAAAACATTGTTTATCTTCAACTGACCAAAATTACCATTCAATAATTTTTTAAAAATTTGTATAAAGAGGAATTTCAGTCAAACATTATCTCTTCAAAAACAATCATTTTATTGCAACATAAGAAATAAGGAATAGAATAGGTAAAATACAAGATTTCCTAACTTGTTTTCCTAAAACTGAATGATATCTTCAGGTAAAGATATAAACAAATAATATTTGGTATAAACTGGGCAAATATAATTTTTAAAAAGGACTAAAATTAAATCATAGAGTTAAAAAACCGAAAGGGATGTTAGAACTCTATAATGCTGCCTCATAATCTTGCAAGCAGGGTACCTCAGAATAAATGATTTTCCCTTGAAAATTAGTGGTAAGACTAGGGTCAGAACCCTGTTGTCCTGAGTCCCAGGACAACTATACTATGTTGACTCTCTCTTTATGTATTTTCTCTTTGAAGGTTGTCAAATAGACCATTTAAAATGTTCTGTTCATGGTTACAAGAAGAGCTAAATTATGACAACTGATTTTTGAAGATTGGTCCCTTTACCTTGATTAACACCTGTGCTTCTTTAACATTTTTACTGTTCTGAGATAGAGATTGTACTTATAATTTTCTAGTCTATTTGCTGTTGAATGTAACTAAACAATGAGCAATGTTAAAACTCAAGTCTAAGTGAAAACAAGACACAACAAAACAAAAAACCCATGACTTCTTCTTTTAGTCATTGCTACCTAAGAGTTGTATGTAGCTTCACAGTGGGCTGAGCAGGAGAAATAAAGGAAAGTTACTCTATTGAAGGATCAGACTATGTACTTTGACCCAGGAGGACAAAATTTCTATTTTCCTTTCATTTGGTTAATAACTCTAGGGACAGTATCCATGGGGCTGACAAGGAGTAAATAATCAATACAATCAAACACTATTATTATTGTTGTTGATATTCTTAGTATAATCAATATTATCATAATTCTGTGCTAAGATTGCATTGATCTATGTCTTAGGTGAGGGAAAATATTTTGAATTTATAACAAAAGACTTCTTTACTTCCAGGGAAAATGTGAGAACATCTTTCACCCCATGAACAGAAACTTAAGTCATGAGTTAAAACTTTAAAAAATATAATGACAATCCAAATCTGCTTTTGATCCACTGATTGGACAGAAAAATAATAACTCCCCAAAGAAATTTCCAACATGACTTTTTCTCTTGTGCATGTGGAGGAAAAATACTCAGATTTGTTCCATATTTTTCAAACTGTTTTTTCTTGCTTTTGTAACTAATGGACATTTATGAAATATGCATACCTTTGTCACACGTTTTCTTTTTTGGTAACACATTTAGCATTATTGTTATTGAAGATTTTCATTTGTATCCCATATTCTTTCCATATATAAAGTAGAGACAGTCTTATACATTAAAAAAAATAGCTCTTAATCATGATCGCATGCTCTGACAGAGTTACTCAAGAAGAATATGAAATCCTTAATGTTATGTAATTTACTCATATTTCTAAATTATTCATTAAAAATAAAAATATTCTTATTTTCAATTGGTTGATTTTCTGAAATGAGGAATAAAAATGGAATAAAGTAGGGTTAAAGTAGTATGGAGTTTAAAGCCTTATACTGGGTTAAATGCTAGTCTGTAACCAGAAAGCCTGTTGGAACTCATGTCAACCTTAAAATATTTCTAGAATAGCCACTGAATTGCTCAGGTTATGATATGCATGTTCCTTGTTTTAATGTTAGTTAAAGTCTTATAATTCTTTAAAAAATAACTGTTGCTATGCTTTATTTAGATATTAGGGTCAGCTTAGTGAACAAACCTGTCAAAATATATGTCATCCAAATATTACTTATAAATCTCAGAAAAAGCTTAGCAATATGGTTATAGTCATATAAGACATGTTTTGTGAGTCCCAAGTTTCAAGATATGGGCACATTTACCTAGGGCTTATTCAGGTATGGGATCAACTTTGGGTATTAGTGACTACCTCTCTGGGCTGAGGTCAGGAACTCTGTGAATATCAGGCCAAATGTTTCCAAAGAGTGTCTCCTTATTCTCTGTCCATTTTTACAATTATGCTGCATATTTAGATAATTTAAGTATTCCAGATTGTACAAGTCCCTTTAAAATTCAGATGATTTCAGGAGTTGAAATATGTTTTAAACAAGTATCAATATCTTATAGAAAGGTCTAGTTGATATCTTAGGAAAGGCTAGTAACAAAAAATTGGCACAGACTAGGTAAAGAGAAGACAAAGGCAAATGTAATATATTGCCTATGAGATCTAGATGGAAGGAATGCAGTGTTGATTTGAGTATGTAGGTTGGAGCCCAAACCATTTTTCTCTATTCACACTTTTACCTGGATGCATAATGAATCATGCAGGGAGGAAGTTGGATGATATTCAAAGTGGAATTCAAAAAAGATGTAAAGTACATGGATAAATGATGAAGAGTAGAGGAAGAGAGAAAATGATGCGTGCAGGTGAGTATAATCTGCATTTGCAGCAGCAGTGAGACTAGAATTTATTCTGAAGAAATGGTTCAGGATGTTAAAAAAAATAACTGTGCGTGAAGATTTTTCACAAGATGGATTTTTGATCACTGTGATAGCCTCTCCATTTCTGAGTCCAATTCTGCTATGTTTTTAAACCAAAACAAGTATGCTGGTATGTAAAACCAAAAATAAATCTATCATAGTACATGGTCAAAGTTCTAAAACTCTAGAAATCAAGTGAGCTTTTGTTGTCATTTTCTGGTATACACAACAAGCGAACCAAATCTTTCTGGACTTAGAATGTTCTTTTATCTTCTGAAGAGAGGTGCATCCTTTGTGTCTCATGCTGCAAAATATGTGTGCCTTTTGACAAAATTCATCAGTTTAAGAGTCTTGATATTTTTTAGAATCAGTTATGACAACCCTCAAATGCCCGTGATGAGAAGATAATTAGAAATTCAACAACATTTAATATAACTGATGTTAAGTGACTGGTGATAAAGAATTCAATTTAAGGTTTGGTATGCCTATACTTTAAAGAAATAGCAATTCATTTTAAGAAAATTAATGCACCTATCTCAGGAACAACCTACCTAGGGAGCCAAGCTGGTTAACACGTTCTTAACGAGTATGGTCAGGGCATCATAGATTAAGGAGTTGTCCTAGGCAAGTATAATTCATGAATGAAACCAAAGGATGGGCACCTGTTTTATCACATTCTCTGACCAGGGTATATAAGCCTCCCTGTAAAGATGTCGACATTCACACTCTGTATCTTGCATGGAACAGCAGACTAACCACCTCTGATACCATGAGTCATTACAGCAACTATATGGAGGCTTGGACTTCAGCTGTAGAGGCTTTAGTGGCCTGGGCTATGGCCATGGCTGTGGACATGGCAGCTTCTGAAGACTGGGCCATGGCTGTGGCTTCAGAGGCTATGGATATGGCTCTGGTTATGGAAGCTACAGTTACAGCTGCTGTCACCATCCATCGTGCTATGGAGGATATGGATTCCTTAGTTTTTACTAAAGAAAATGGAAATTGGATGCAGAGGGAAAACCTTCAAATTTGTTTGGTCCTATTTTGTGCTTTCATCCCCAAAACATCCACCCTATTTTATCCAGGATCAATGAATAGCATTTATCAATGGTTACACTGCCCCTATGAATATTTGGTGACTTTTTACCTCTAAAGCTGCCATCTAAATGCATAGGCAATATGTATCACCATTCTAGTTTGATATCCTCATTTTGGTTTACTCTTCTTACCACCATTACCATGATGTTCTCTTTCTAGCAAGACCACAGAGAAAACTTGTATTTTGCTTTTGTCTAATAAACTGATACTTTAATAAAATATAAGTGTTTCTTTCTGATGCTTTTATTTTTATTATTTTAACTCCTTCTTTTGCAACTAATCTACAAAATTTACTTATGAAGCAGTGAGAGCTGTGGTTACATGTTTTAGTATGATGCAAATGTTTCTAGTTCACCACATTATATAAGCTTGAGAACACCTAGGGTGTCAGTTAACACTAAATGAAATTAACGTGTCCCTGTTTACTCACTTAGGATATCAGCCCCCTCAAATGTCCCTCAAATGTTCCTAGAATTACTAAGGATTCTGTGGTTCTCATGTCTGCATTCAAGTGCATTCTTCTGTATGACATTGCTGTTAGCTAAATATCTTCTTTTTTTAAGACTTTTTTTTTAGAGCAATTTTAGGCTCACAGCAAAATTGAAAAGTAGGTATTATGATTTCCCACATACTCTCTGCTCCCACACACTACCAATATCTCCCCAGAGTGGTATACTGATTACAGCTGAAGAACCTACATTGACATATCCTAACCACTCAAAGTCCACAGTTTACCTTAGGGTTCATTCTTGGTGTTGTACATTCTATGGGTTTGGAGCAAATATACAGTGGCATGTATCCATCATTATAATATCATACAAAGTATTTTCACTGTCCTAAATCTCTTCTATGCTACTCTTATTCATCCTTTCTCCCACTGAATATCTTCTTGGTACCACTGGCCAGACATGCCTTTGCTTTATTTCCAAACTTTTTCCTGGACAAGGGGAGGTGATGGGGAAGTATCACTCATTTCCTGGGAAGGAACTACATTTCTATAGTTGGCATCTACTGAAGGCCACTTTCCCTTACAAGGCTGATCCACCTAGCCCTGCCAGGTTGCACTGGAACATAGAGGTACAGTGTTCTATGGAAAATAGGGGTGGAGGATCTTCTCTCATCTCTTTTTGCATTCTATTAGAGTGTTCTTAATATTCTATACATTTTCTCATGAATAGATGATGGTACAAGCCAAACCTGAGTAACACAAAAGATGCTTTGCTGATAAGAGTTTCTCACGGCTGTCAACTCTGGCTCCATTACTCAGTCAAGGTCAAGAAAATTGGTTGGCTCTTTCTTCTTTCAAGATTTATTCTCTCCCAGAAAATTCCTCAGTTTCTCTAGAGGGACTTTCTTTTTGGCTTATTACGTCATTCACCACTTGGAACAAGCCTTTTGGAACAAAAACAGTGAACACAGATTGAAATCTCCTCTAGAAGGTTTCTTAGCCAACAGGCCAGAGCAGCCTGTTTCACCAGTTTGTCCGACATGACCAGACATGTCTGAATCCACTTAAATTCATACTTGGACCACTATTGCTTATCTCTTGAGAAATTCTTTTTATCCTTTTGTAAATCTAAAGGAAGAGCATTACTGTATGAACAATTTCCCACTGAAAAAGTGTTACTTTTTTTAAAATTAATTTATTTATTTTTGACTGTGTTGGGTCTTCGTTTTCTGTGCGAGGGCTTTCTCTAGTTGCGGCAAGCGGGGGCCACTCTTCATCGCGGTGCGCGGGCCTCTCACTATCGCGGCCTCTCTTGTTGCGGAGCACAGGCTCCAGACACGCAGGCTCAGTAGTTGTGGCTCACGGGCCTAGTTGCTCTGCGGCATGTGGGATCTTCCCAGACCAGGGTTTGAACCCATGTCCCCTGCATTGGCAGGCAGATTCTCAACCACTGCGCCGCCAGGGAAGCCCAAAAGTGTTACTTTTTAACCTACACTGCAGTTTAGATTTCAAATTAAAAAAACAAACATGGGAAGCAAAAGAAAAAAAAAATAAATGAAAAAGAAGAATTCATAGATCAAGGGCTCAGTGACTTACATAGAAGATGGCTTACATCATGAGGATGACATGAAGCTCAGAGTGAACACCCACCCAAGTGCTATTAGCTGGAAGGCATCAACTCAAAGAATCTCCAGAAGATCCCTTTGTATGCATTTAACCTTGCTAGCGATATATAAACTTTGTATTTTCATGCATAAAGCTTAGTATGTTCTAAATCCCTGGGATAAAATAGAAAAGTTCTTCAGATAATTATTTTGTCCTTTAACTAAAAAGGACAATGGAATGATCCTTGTAGATTAATAATGATGATAATTGTAGTTCTTGTTCTATATGATTTATATCTTTGATTTTCATTTTCTATTGCCTAAAATTTAACAATATGTGAATTGATTTGCATGTACTCTGATAAACATACAAAACACATGAGCCTTCTAGAGGACTATTACTTGGAATATATAGCATGTGATTGCTCAACTTAATTTTCTCCAGACAGATAGTACCTCCTACTAAGTATGACCTTGTATACCATGTATATTATGTTTAAATATTGGCCCTATTTGAAGGTGTTTCTGATTTTTTGAACTGTCTAGATGCTATTAAATTGGATTTGTGCACAAACATAATTAGTGATTCTCTTGAATGTCATATCTTTTAGAAGCATATTGCAAAAGTGACGTTTATGTCCTTGGTTAGGTTGTAAAAGAATTGGAAGCCAGGAACATGAAACATTTTAAAATTGCGGTCACTAAATAGTTCTGTTGAGAGAATTTTGTTTATATCTATTATGTCAGTAATACGTTAGAAGATAAGCAGGGGAGAAATCTCTTTATTAAAAATAAGGTCCTAATTTTGAAGAAGGCATAATAGTGTTAGTTTTATTCCTGGTATGCTAGTAAATAAAGATTGCATAATTTAGGATCCAAGATTAATGTTAAAGGATAGAGTGGAAGGAGAATAATTTCTTGAAATGTGGATACAAAAAGTAAAAGTTCTTACCGCCACTAAAATGGGTTTTAGAGACATAATATTCATAATCACAACTCATTACAGCTTAAATTGGTCACAGTCAATCTAATGATAAAAATAAATATAAAAACTCTTTAATCAATGAAAAATACTCTATTAGTATGAAAGGGCACTTTAGTAAATATTTTATCATATGTGTGTACAGAATAAAAATTCAGTATACCTAGTCCATTTTCCAAGTCTGAATCAAAGTTTATTTTTTAAAAATATATTTTAAAAATATAATTGCTGGTCTCCAAATGGGGGGGCTTAGACTAGATCTATGAATCTGCCTATAACTATAGCTATGAACTTGGAGATTCTGAGGCTTAATATTGGCATGTATTTAGTTATGTTCTTGCCAAGCACCTTGCTATGGGTTGTAGAAACCATGTGGATTCTATTGTCCAATTTGTTGATAATGGCACAGTGATCCATACAGCCACTCCGGTCAGAATTTGGAGAGGCTTCACATGTCTTTTCTCTCATCCATATCCAATTGGTAACCATTTTGTGCTACCTACTTAATGTATGTATTTCATTTTACTCATTTTTTAAAGTCTATAGTCATCGTTTGTATCTTGGGCTATGGCTATACATTCTCATCTATTCTTTTTTTCTTTTTCTTTTTACAAATTTAATTTTTATTGGAGTGTAGTTGCTTTACAATGTTGTGTTGGTTTCTGCTGTACAGCAAAGTGAATCAGTTATACGTACATATATC
Organism: Balaenoptera acutorostrata; assembly: GCF_949987535.1. Lineage (NCBI taxonomy): Eukaryota > Metazoa > Chordata > Mammalia > Artiodactyla > Balaenopteridae > Balaenoptera > Balaenoptera acutorostrata. The sequence continues at coordinate 137,436,451 of NC_080067.1, read as the reverse complement.
CCCTCTGTTTTAGATTTCCTTCCCATTTAGGTCATCACAGAGCATTGAGCAGAGTTCCCTGTGCTATATAGTAGGTTCTCTACAGATAATAGTTATCTATTTTATACATAGTAGTGTATATATGTCAATCCCAATCTCCCAGTTCATCCCACCTCCTTCCCCCCTTGGTATCCATAAGTTTGTTCTCTACATCTGTGTCTCTATTTCTGCTTTGCAAATAAGTTCATCTGTACCATTTTTCTAGATTCCACATATAAGCGATATTATATGATATTTGTTTTTCTCTGATTTACTTCACTCTGTATGGCTGTATGACCAGTCTCTAGGTCTGGTTTCCAGGACTCAAAGGTTCCTTTCTTTCTTTCTTTCTTTTTTTAAATTTAATTTTATTTATTTATTTTGGCTGCATTGGGTCTTCGTTGTTGCGCGCGGGCTTTTCTCTAGTTGTGGCGAGCAGGGGCTACTCTTCGTTGTGGTGCGTGGGCTTCTCATTGTGGTGGCTTCTCTTGTTGCAGAGCATGGGCTCTAGGCGCACGGGCTTCAGTAGTTGTGGCTCGCGGGCTCTAGAGCGCAGGCTCAGTAGTTGTGGCACACGGGCTTAGTTGCTCCGCTGCAGGTGGGATCTTCCCGGACCAGGGCTCGAACCCATGTCCCCTGCATTGGCAGGCGGATTCTTAACCACTGCGTCACCAGGAAAGCCCTCAAAGCCTCCTTTCATCCTCTGGTCCCTTTGTTGAAAGCCCTTTGTTTAAAATGGTTTCTTATCTGTCTTGGGATGACACATTATGCTGCTATTATGAAGAGAATAATTCAGCTCCCAATGTGCTGATATGGAAAGAATTCAATTAAAAATCAATTTGCAGAAGAGCATGGATCATAAATTTGGTCCACCAGATATGAAGCTCAGTAAACACTGACTGAATGAATATGTGTAATTACCTAAATAATCCATAATCTTTCTCAAATAATTGCCTTTGTCCTAGCTCCTTCCTCACCTCAGATGGTATGGTCTTCACTTTTCATGATGAGCTCCTACTCATCTTCAAATATCAACCTATTATTATCTCTGTTGGGATGCCTTCTTGTATTCCACAAGGCACCCAACAGCATCATGTACAAATGCCCGTTCCTGACTACCTTATTGGCCTCTAGTCCCCTATGTAGCTTTTTCCTCATAACACTTATCACCAATGGATATTACATATTTGCTTATTTATTCACATATATCATGTGTCTTCCCCAGGAAATGTAAACTCCATATGGGCAGAGACTTAATATGTTTTACTTACTGCTGAATCTTCAGTGTCTAGAGCAATGTTTGATCCATTTAAAGTATTTCATAAAGTATGTACTGAATAAATCTCTGCTGGCACTAATCTATTAATTATTTTTTTATGTCACATTCTTCATTAAATTAGAAGTCATTTATTATAATAATATGATTCTATTGATGAAAATGAAAAATAAACTTTTATTTTTCTTCTAAACGTCATAGTTCATCATCTTTTTCACAGATATTTATTAACCATTTACAATATGCTAAGCACTCTGCTTGGTACAAAGACATAATCATAAGCCAACGTCAATATAACTACTAGTAATAATAACATATTTATTGTCTTCTTACTTTGCCTGTCACTGTCACACCTAAACATCAGAATTTTTAGAGATTGTTGCTATTTTAGGGTAATAAGTGAGGGAATTATAGTTTGAGAGGCTAAATTACTTATTCCAAATCACACAATAGTGAGTTGTGAGATAATAATAGTCAATGATAAATTAAAAAGTAAAAGATTTTCAACCTCAGCACAAGTTTGTATACATGTAGTAAAGATGGTTGGTTATAAGAATGTACCTTCATGCTACTATCACATTGCTGGGTAATGACTACAAACCTCAATTGTATACAAAAATAAGTCTAACGCTCATCTGAGAGCTGGGGGAAGTGAGATAGATTTGCTGGGTTCACTAACATGACTGGGGGTTGGTGTGGGTAAGTGGGTACTTGGCTCTGCACCACACATCTTTCATTCTCTAATAGGCTAGACCAGATGTGTTTTCATGCAAATGTCAGGGGTATGAGAGCAAAATAAATACCTTCAAGGATATTGGATACCCAAACCCAGAACTGACACACCATTAATTCTATCCCATTTTCTTGATCAAAGCATCTTATATGGCTGAACTAGGGGTCAGACTGGAGAACACTAAAAAGTCATAAGGCAAAGAAAATCAATGAGAGAAGGGGCAAAACTTTGTATTTTATCAAGGACCCCATTGTCTACCCTCACCTTTGAGAATTCTTTTTCTTAGGTAATGTCATTACTCAAGGCAATCAGTGATCTCTTCTCTGCAAGCTGATGACTCTCAAATCTATATCTCCAGTTTGTAGGGACGCCAAATTAAAAACAGGACAACCTGTGAAATTTAAATTTCAGATAAACAAAAAATACATTTTTAAAACAGGAATGTGCAAAATATCACATGGAACATACTTGTACTAAAAAAATGTCATTTGCCTGAAATTCAAATTTAACTGGCACTATGTATTTTTATTTGCACTATATTGTATCTGTCTTAATCTAACCTTTCTTCTGATATTTTTCTGCTTGAAGAATGTTTCCAAATGTGTGTCTATGTAGGCAACTGAACCTCAACATGGTCTGACTAATAGTTTATTCTTACACATGTACCCTTCCTGCCTCCAGACCCTTTGTGCTGGTATTTCCATCCACCTAATACTACAAGACTGAAAAATCAGTCATGAAAATAATTCTCAGTTTGTCTCCTCTCCTCATTCATTGATTTATCTTTAATTCTGCCATTTAAATCTTCCTAAAAGAGATCTCATCTTCTTCATCACCAATTCTTCTCCTTTACTTGACATCTTTTCATCTCTTTGTCACAATATTCTCCATTAAGAGTCTTCTTAAATCAACTTTTACTCCATTCACATCTTAAGATGCCATTCTCTTTTACATCCATTGAAGTCAGACTGCTTGGGTTACAATGTCAATGTCGAATAACTCGATTACCTTGGGCAATTTATTTTACCTCATTAAGTCTCATTTTTGTTATCTGAAAGTTGAAGATGGTTTCATTGTTTTCCCTGTAATGTTGTGAGGATTAAATGAGCTAATGTTTGTAAAGCCCAAAGAATGGCTGGAGTAAACAATAGACTTGAGCTATAAGTATAATTATTACTCTAATACTTTCATTGCTGTATAATACCTTTTTCCTCTATTTCATTCCATAGAAGCAACTCCTCATCCTGTAAGGCCTAGCATATAAAAACTATTCTTACATCATGGTCCTGAAAAAAAATAATCTGTCCTCAACTATATTCTTTTCATGTGTTTTATTTTTTCACAACAACCTTTATTTTATAATGTGATGTTTGCTTATCTTTCTCCCCTGCTCAATAGTGAGCTCCTTCACTGAAGTCTAGATTTACTCAAGTTTATTGCAGCTACATTGAAATTCCTTACAGACTCATACAGTGAAATGTCTTCCTTTTTTCATTAATTGCTGTAATACTAGATTCCTATTAAGACTGTAATACTAGATGGTTCTTAAACTTGATATGATCTTATTATAAGTTGAATTTCTTTTATGCTATATTTTTATGATAAAATGAGAACTGAAATAATTTGCTAAAAATATTTAAAGAGCCCATATAAAACACTGCATTGCTTCCTAGGTAGACAGTAAATGCACAATTAAATTATCAGAACCCATATTCCAACGGTCATTTGTACCATATGAAGAGGCTCAAACCCAAGTTCTCCCCACCAGTCTACTTCTTCTATCCTCTTGTCTACTCCAAGGTTCTGTTCAGAGATCTTAGGAAAGCACTATTTACTAAGCAAGGAAGTAGTTAAAAGAAAGATTACCAAGTCATTATCATTGTCTTCATCGTGTACTTTTCTTCCAGAAGTAAAGAATGTAAGGAGAAATTGGATATATCTAACATAGTTCTTGATTGGAAGAGACGGAAACCACTTAAAAAATAAATTTATTGAGAATACGGGTAACTCAAAGAACCTGTTGGTAAGCTGGGAGATTAATTTAACAAACCATACAGGATCCAGGGATGTAAAGATGGCTGGAATAGCAACAAAACCAATGCTACAGCAATAGTCTTGTTACTATATCACTTTATCCATTACTGTCACAGTTGGACTTGTGGTTTTTATAATTGTTAGACACTGTTAACAATAACCATCAGGAAACTTTGGGGGAAAAAAAAAAGGTTTATTACTTACAGGACCTGGAAATTACACAACACACCTAGGGTCACACAGTGAGGTCAAGGGGAGAGAGATGGAATGCATGGGTCTGAGGTTCTGCTTTTATTGGGATTGAGGGTGAGGACCTAGGGTTTCATGGTCTTACTCTTTATTGGTGAATTAATACATAAGAGTGAGAATTTAAAGTGCAGGGAGAGAAAAAAAACAAATGGCCCAAATGGTCAGTTATTGAAATCAACCAAGAGCTCTAAAACAAAGGTGCCTTGACTCTCTTTATGTAATCATATGGCTGGCAATGTGTTTATTTGAGATACCTTCTTTGAAGTGGATGTCTGTTTGAAGTGGATGCCTGGGTAATCAAAGCTTAAGTCAGGCACTTGCTTTACAAAAAGAAAAAAGCAAAACAAAACAACTGTCAAGGGTTTACACTACATTGTGAGAGTATTTTCTTCTTCTTTTTTTTCCTCAACATCTTTATTGGAGTATAATTACTCTACAATGGTGCCTTAGCTTCTGCTGTATGACAAAGTGAATCAGCCATACGTATAACATATCCCCGTATCCCCTCCCTCTTGCATCTCCCTCTCACCTTCCCTATCCCACCCATCTAGGTGGTCACAAAGCACCGGGCTGATCTCCCTGTGCTATGCAGCTGCTTCCCACCAGCCATCCATTCTACATTTGGTAGTGTATATATGTCCATGCCACTCACTCACCTCGTCCCAGCCCACCCCTCCCCCTCCTTGTGTCCTCAAGTCCACAAGTATTTTCGAGATGTGGTTAACATCTACAATTAGTCCGCTTTAAGTAAAAGAGATTATCTGTGTAATGTGGGTGAATCTAAACCAATCAACTGGAAACCTTAAAAGCAAAAACTAAGGTTTCCCAAAGAAGGACTTGGAATGCTTTTCAGACTGCAGTACCAAGTCTTGCCTGAATTTCCAGCCTGAGTGTGTGTGTGTGTGTGTGTGTGTGTGTGTGTGTGTGTATGTGTGTGTGTATATATATATATATATATATATATTATATATATATATGTGTGTGTGTGTGTATATATATATATATATATATATATATAAATATACTATTGCTTCAGTTTATCTGGAGACCCCGAAGATGCACCTTCCAAACAATTCCTCCAGTTTTCTATAGGTGATGAAAATTTCCCTAAATCAAATCAAATCACCACTTAGCACTTAAGGTTATGACATGTGATCATGGTTAGAACTGTCAATTTATTTCCCGGAGTTTGAGTGCACAGGCGGTACATTACTCCCCACCTGTCCCTAGAACACTAGATACAAAAATATTGGGAGGAAAAGGAAAGAAGAAAACAAAGAGGTAAATCTGGAGCAAGAGATATGGTGTCAAGAGGGCAGACTCATGTGGAGAGACACAGTGAGAGCCTTGGAACCTGTGAATGAAAAATGTTGCCCTCCATATCAGTAAACAAAGGAGGTTGCAGCCATCAAACCACTACAGCCATCCCCAGCAGTGAGCCCTGAGGGAATGCAGGATGGAGACAAATGGGCTGCCCACGGCCAAGCCCTCAGCCACTGCAGCTCCCCAACGGTGCACCCTGAGGGGACTCAGGATGAGAAAGCACAGGATACTGACCCTGGATAGCTAAGGTGTATATTAAAGGGATAATTTCAATGAGCCCAGACTCTTGCATCTTCCCATACATAGAAAAGTGCTAAATTCATTAACTTGAAGTATCTGGTTTTCTTTAATTAATAGTAATCTTCTGCTGTTCCGACTACGTGGTCTTTGTTGCAAAACCCCCTGTACATCCTGGATCCTCCCTCACCTCTTCGGAGCTGTCCCTCAGAGTTCTTCTGAGAGGCTCTCTCCCTGGCTTGAAGTCTTCAGAAAGTCCTCCAAATAAAACATAGTTCTCAACTTTTAGGTTGTGCTTTTTTTTTCAGTCAACAAACCCAGGGGACAGCATTTGGTGAGGGAGGTCCTAAGAACAGATGTGACAGGGGTGAGAGACAGTGACCAAAAGGAAATGGATGAGAAGTCACCAAAGATCAATCACCTCTACAAAAATTATGCACCAAGCTTTTACTTGTTCTAAGTGTGTTGTAGAAACACCATCAAGAAGTGTCTATCTTATTCCTCTTCTGGGAGCTCTCTAAATCAGCAGTTCAGGCAAGTGAAAACCAGAATAGCTCTCAGGCCTCTTAGCTAAATTCAAACCCAACTTATGCAGTTAATAGCTGTGATGCCTTGGGGCATGTTATTACTTAAGTGCTCTGTGCCATCTGTGCAATGGGGGTAATAACAGTATCTACCTCACAGGATGATTGTCTTAAATGAATTAATACATCTAAAGTTTCTGGAACATAATAAGTGTGAATAGACACTTACTATTTTTACTCTTATTATTAGCAAGTTGAGATTCCTTGTCTCTATTAGTTGTCTGATTATCTAATAGGTAGCCTATAAAATCTGCAAGGAAAGTGCTACAACTTTCAAGCCAAATATGTTTCCAGCTTTACCTAATGTACAAAGGCATAAAAGATAACTGCTCTTTAGTGTTTACTGAAGAATCTACTGGGTATTTAAATTCATGACTTGAAATAACTTGGGTTAATTGATTTTTATTTTCAAGATATTTTCTTACCCTTCACGAATTGATTTTTATTGCTAAAAATAAAACAAGTGAGCATATGCTTTTTTTTTTAATTAATTAATTTATTTTTAGCTGTGTTGGGTCTTCGTTTCTGTGCGAGGGCTTTCTCTAGTTGCGGCAAGCGGGGGCCACTCTTCATCGTGGTGCACGGGCCTCTCACTGTCGCGGCCTCTCTTGTTGCGGAGCACAGGCTCCAGACGCACAGGCTCAGTAGTTGTGGCACATGGGCCCAGTTGCTCTGCGACATGTGAGATCTTCCCAGACCAGGGTTCGAACCCGTGTCCCCTGCATTGGCAGGCAGATTCTCAACCACTGCACCACCAGGGAAGCCCGAGCATATGCTTTTTGATGAGTTTGAGCTACAGTGCTTAGCAGTTAGTCTGGCTGGCCTCAAATTTAATCACATGGGATCAATTAAATTGAATTTAATAAAAAATCAACCATTAAAAGCTGAATAATTTGCAACAACGTGGATGAACCTGGAGGACATTTTGCTAAGTGAAGTAAGCCAGACACAGAAAGACAAATACTGTGTGATATTACTTACATGTGGAATCTAAAAACGTCAAACTCATAGTAACAGAGAATAGAACGGTGGTTCCAGGGTCTTCAGGCTGGGAGAAATGAGCAGACGTTGGTCAAATGGTATAAGCATTCAGTTATAAGGTGAATAAGTTCTGGAGACCTAATATATAGCATGAGGACTATGGCTAATAATAACGTATTGTATACCTGAAATTTTCCAAAGGAGTAAATTTCAAGTGCAAAAAAGAAGTTAACTATGTGAAATGATGGATATGTTAGTTCACCTGATTATGGTAATCATTTCACAATGTATATATATATTACAACAGCACGTTGTACACCTTAAATGTATACAGTCTTTATTTGTTAATAATACCTCTATAAAGCTAGAAAAAAGTTGCCATTTAAATGTGCCATTTCAAGCTAAACATTCTATCCTCCTCATGTATCTATAGATGGGGAAGAGGAAGAAAGAAAACCCCTCTCTTTCATAAAATTCATTAAGGTTTTATTCCCTTCCTTACAAGGCAATAGTTGTCAAAAGTACCTTTGGACTCATCAACTTTTTTTTATTTGTTCAATTTCCTCCTTCATTATATCTTGTTTAGGTCACTTTATTTTAATCACCTTTGTCCAAATTTCCCATTCTTTTCTCTAAATATTTCCTTTACTGAAAAAGACAAAAAATAATTCCTTTCCAACATGTTTACCTCCTTAAATTCTTCCTACATTATATCTCTAAATTAAAAAGAAATAATAGAAAAACATACAGAATCAACTAAAACATCCCTTGACAGATTAGACAGAAACTACAAATATCAAAAACAACTCACTTTTTGGGGTAAATATCAAGTATGTGTTTGCATTTGAACAAATGCATATGTAGATTTTGAACTTTCTGTATGTGAAGACCGTCTTGAAGACTATTTAAAATGAAATTGTATTAATCTTTATCTGCATCAATATTAAGAGGAATACATTCAATTTTGAATATGACTGAAAGGTTTTTGACCATCTAACCTCCAAGCAGAAAAAAAAGAGAAAGTACTTTTTTTTTTTTTTTTTTTTTTTAGAAAGTACTTTTAATATGAGTTGATAAAATATTAAAGTTGGTTGTTTCAGTCTGAGTGATCATCAGCTAGTGTTACTGAATTGTGAAGACATAATTTTTTTTTTTTAGTTTTTTTTTATTAATTTATTTATTTTTGGCTGCATTGGGTCTTTGCTGCTGTGCATGGGCTTTCTTTAGTTTCAGTGAGCAAAGGCTACTCTTCACTGTGGTACATGGGCTTCTCATTGTGGTGGCTTCTCTTGTTGTGGAGCATGGGCTCTAGGTGTGCGGGCTTCAGTAGTTGTGGCCCACAGGCTCTGTAGCTGTGGCTCACGGGCTCTAGAGTGCAGGCTCAGTAGTTGTGGCGCACAGGCTTAGTTGCTCCACAGCCTGTGGGATCTTCTGGGACCAGGGCTCGAACCCGTGTCCCCTGCTTTGGCAGGCAGATTCTTCACCACTGAGCCACTAGGGAGGCCCCAAGACATAATTTTAAACACATCCTCTTCCATATCTTTTCTCTGAGTCTCTTAAGGAAGAGAATTGAGTCTTCAGAAATCAAAATGAGAAGTTCAGAGAAAAGAGAAGAAATGTTTTGCTAAATTGCTTTAGTTCTTATCATACAAAGATAGAGAAACAATATTATAGTAGTATCATTGTATAAATATACCACATTTTCTTAACCCATTCATCTGGAGATGGACATTTAGTTTGCTTCTGTCTTGAATAATGCTCAATAAACATGGGAGTGCAGATACTGCTATTTCTATTTTGAGTGAAAGGTACTGAAGTTTCCATGGGTGACTTTATAAAACACTGACCTTATAAAAAATTAATATGGAGAAAAATGTTGTTGCAGAGAAGAAAAGATACAAGATTAGCTAGCATTAAAGATACTAAGAACTTTAGAAAAGACAAGTACAATAGGAGAAATATATTAAACAAAAATATTATAGACATCACTTATTAATTACCTAATTTGTCAGGCATTTTGAATACTTTACATAAACTCTGAAAATATTACTATCCCCACTGTAAAAATAAGGGAATTGGATCAGACAGTGGAAGTGACTTGTCCAAGACCAAGCAGCTGGTAGGTGGTAAAGTCAGGATTTGAATCTGGATTCAAAACTCATGTTTGTTCTTTATGCTACACCCTGCTGTTGCCAGAAAGCAGGCATCAGTGGTGATATTTGGGATAAATTGTGGACTGCGAGAGATGGTAGATTGACTTTGTAGTCTTCACTGGTTAATTTATATTGAGCATTAATTGGTAAAACTCAATAGAGTTTTAGAAATCAGAAAAAAATAGAGAAAATGAATTTTGCTTAAGATCATAAGTTTTTCATTGGCATAAAGCTGGGAAAAATTTAGGAAACTTTAGTATAAGCCTACTGTGAGTAGTTTTCTATAACATTTTGTTTTAGCATATCAAATTTTACATAAATTGAAATATATATCAATAAATACTTTGTGTATAGCTGTTGAACAAGACCTATAATTTTAAGTAGAGGATGGACAGAAAAGTCACTTTAATAGAGGAAAATTCATAAGGCACAGGATTGCAACAGTGGGACTCGGTCTAGTGGGATATGGGTGAAAGAAGAATAGTCATGTAAGCAGCAGATTCTAATCTTTCTTCATCCTCCTGTTACCCTCTCTCTTTCACCATGGGATATATAATGTCTCAAACCCTAACTTTTAAGGAAGGGAAACTTTGCAAAAATTCTCCCAGGTGGAATAAGACATTTCGTGGGAGATAGCCTAGGTATTTGGAAGGAGAAAATTTGAAAGTATCATCCAAATGGAGCACAGATTCTCAAGAAAAGGGAAGATGGAGTCTTCTCTTCATGGAACATTTTCCTAATGTGCAATGTTGCCTAACACATAAAGTCTAGCTTCTCTGTGCTAAGAGTGGTTGGATTATTATTAGAGGGCAGATGGTTTGAACAGCAGAGGTCATATAAATGAAGCATTAATTAAATGTAGTTGTAAATAAAGTAATATTTGAAAGCAAAAAAAAAAAAAAATCATGGTTGTGGAAAGACTGTATTTGATTTTCTCACGATTCAAGAGCGTCTAAAAATCCCTGATACAGGCAGACATCTTTTTCGTTAAGCAAGGCAAACGGCTGCAGAGGTACCTCTGTCCACCAGGGGGCATGTCACCATTGTTTACTCTCCACTTTCCACTTAGGAAATTTCTGAAGTAATTTTCAGAACTCTCATTCACTCCCTCTCTTGCTCATCAGCTCATTGATCATTTGGTTATCTTTCAAGACTGCCTTTGGTCTCTTCTAATTTTATCCTGGAGTCCGAAGACCTTGAAGTTGGCTGGGAGTTTCTACTGCAAGTGTCGTTTATAGGCCGACTGAGAGCCAAAGACTGGAATAAATCTCTTCAAACTTTCTTTATTTCAAAGCCTAAATTCTTTGTTCTATTAAGCCTGACACTTCTGTTGAGGTAGAAACTGCTGCAAATTAGGATGAGCACGACCTAGTTTTACATGCTTTGGATGGTTGTACTCCATTGCTAGTTTGCTGAGGATCTTTCTGACCTTACTTAGAACAATTCCCATTAAAATCAATGCCAAATCAGTGACACTTAAGGACACATAGAAAAAGTCCTAGAGCAATTCCCATGAAAATCAATGCCAAATCAGTGATACTTAAGGACACATAGAAAAAGTACTAGAATACTATCTAATGCTTCTTAAAGCAAAAATATTCATTAGCAAAAATCCTTTATTTTTAGTTATTAAAGAGTATAGATTTTTGAAACTACTGAACCATAACCCTTGGTGTACAGAAGGTACTACTGCAGCCTTTTTGCCTTTGTCAACAAAAAGAAAAGATTTCTCTCTCTCTCTCTCTCTCTCACTTGCTCTTTCTCTGTACACACACACACACACACACACACACATCTTTATTACAATTTCAGGACAAATTGAAATGCAAATGTAAAATAGAATATAAAAATGGAGCATTCTCAGCCAATTGATTTTTAACACTTGAACCTGAAGGAAACAGAGGCTGTGTATCAATAATAGAAAACATGATTTTCAATTTGCCTTGCAAGGCACAGTCTCTGTAAGGTGAATCCCTCATACAGATCAGAGTTAAGCAACATAATGCAGAACAGCAGCTGATGTGGTTTCTGAGGCATGCCATAAATCATACTCTATTTCACTTTGGAAATGTCTCTGCTGGCAACAACCTTTGCATTTGGGGATCAAGTGGAACACTCATCTCCTATTAAATCAATGCAAAATGCGAAGCAAAGCTTAGTGGCTGTGTTGTGGTTTATTTCTCAAGGGACTCTGGTAATTACAAGTGAAAAAACCCTGGACTGTTCTCATGATAGAAGGTTGTGGAAAGAAACATACCAATGCACAAGTGTTGCTTAGCAACATGGTTTTCATAAGGAAAAACCAATTGTTGAACCTTTCAGAAAGTCATCACTGTGAGTATACCATATTCCAGTGCCTTTAGTGAAAAGGTGAGAAAATTGGAAAAAGGTACAAACACTTTTGACCCCACTGTTGATGCTAAACTAGTGATGCTTATGTGTAAGTTCCAATATTTATTTACTCATGCAAGAATTCACATTTTTGGGAACATCGGCTACAAGCTAAGTGTGCACTCCAAATGTGATGTCAATATCTCACCTCATCAGAACAACATCCACTATCTCTTAAAGAAGTAGCAGATTAAAAATAAAATGATTACCATTTCATAGTACTTCCATATTTTTTAATGGCCATAACATTGGAAAGAAGAGCAATATTGTAGGGGTCACTGTTTCAAACATCGTTTGTCTAGGTAGCCTTCTCTAATTACATTAAGTCCAATGAAATAAATAAAAATGAAATTTCTAGTATATAACAATAAAAAAAAAGAAACCTGGGTTGGATGCTGTATTAGATTTTTAATGAAGTATGTACTCAAATGGTAGGAAACAAACATACATAAATGACCCAATACAAAGAGAAAAATGGTTGTCATAATATAAGTAGCAATATCATAGAACAGAGGAACACTTCTGAGAGGGTGAATGTAAGAACAGGCTTAGAAAGAGTCGAGCATTTCAATATATAAAAAACAGAGCAAGGTCAAAAACAAAAGCAAATGTATATGAAAGCACAGTATAAGAGGAACTGATGAATAATTTGGAGTGTGGCAAGAAATAAACTGGAAACAGTAGCTTGGAAGCAAATCATAGATTACTATGTGAAAGAACAGTACTGAAAAGATGAGTTTGGATTCTGAGTGAGCTAAGAATCCTGGCTCCAAAAATGATTAACCCTGTGTGTCCTTGGGCATGTTATTTGTTTTCCCTGACTTCTAGTACCAACCACACAGAGTTGTGAGAATTAAGATACCTCATGGAAAGACGAGACTTCATATTTAAACAACAATGAGAGCCAGGCACTTTATATAAATGAGTACAAGAGAGCCACACATAAAGATTCAGTATATCATTTTTCAAATGGTATCCTAGGTTCCATTTTTTTTTCCTCACAAACACACTTGGTTAGTGTGGTTAGTGTATTCAGTATGTAGAAATAATCTTTCACAAAGAAGTATGTGCTTTAATATTTTTAAAAACACAGAAACCTCTCAGGATTTTTTTCACTTTTGATAGAGACTAGGGTTCAAGAAACATTTCACCACTTTTTAAATTTTACTTTATGATAGAAAACAGTGCAAGTACATTAAAAAATTCTAATCACATTAGCTCTCAGTTTAAAAGAAAGAGGTGAACTGCTGCAAAGTGAGGATCATATACCAGGATAAAAGGAAATATATCTACAGCTTTAATCGATTGTCCTGTAGGAGTCAGTCAGAGACTTAACAGATTAAAAAAAAAAAAATCCGAGTAGCAAGATACCTTTTAATTTCTCCCTTTTAAAATCTTGAAAACCTATTCAAATTAAAAAAAACAAAAAACACTAGGGCAATCAACATATGTCAGTTGAACAAAACTTGGAAGAATCATTGGCATACAGAGATTCTCCATAACTACTTATTGAATGAATGAATGAATGATCAATTGAGTAAATGAATGCAGGACCAATGTGGCCCACAGTTTTTGAATTCTGAAGTAAAGTATGTATCATATATACCAACAAATAGTTCTCAATAAATCTTTATTCTTGTTATTATCATTGGCAAACCACTGAACATCTTTAAGGGAAGGAATGATATTATCTGAACTGATTTAAGAAGACAACTCTGTTTTATTATTCAACTCTGTTTTATCAATTAAATTCTGTTTTATTCAATGCAGAGACTAGATTTGTGTGGAAAGTAACCAGACGCAGGGAAGTTCTTGTAATATTGTCTGACAAGAGGTCACACAGGCCTACATAAGAGAGTAGGACAGAAATGAGAAGAAATGGTAGCTATTCAGAACATTTTAAAGTACAGACTAATCCGATTGGTTGTGAATGAAGGTTAAGAGAAAGATAAAAATCAAACCAATATCAAGATTTTTGAGTCTCGGTTACAGAAGTAATGGTTTATCTGAATAGAAATAAGATATAACAACGAGTTCAAATTTAACAAGCTGCATTTGAGATATTGATGGTTAACATACATGGCAAGACAGAACTTCCCTGGTGGTCCAGTGGTTAAGACTTCACCTTCCAGTGCAGGGGGTGCGGGTTCCATCCCTGGTCGGGGAGCTAAGATCCCACATGCCTCGGGGCCATAAAAACCAAAACATAAAACAGAAGCAATACTGTAACAAATTCAATAAAGACTTTTAAAAAAAGGTCCACATCAAAAGATCTAAAAAAAAAAAAAAAAACTACATGGCAAGAGGTATAAGAGATATCTAGGGATTAGGTGACATTCAAGACTTTTCTTAGGAAAGTAGTTAAGATTTTGAATGCAAATTTTTTAACTATCTGCAAAATTGATAGTGGAAAACATGAAAGAAGATGCAATTGTCCTGAGAGGGAATATGGAGCTTAAAAAAAAAGAGAGCATGGTACTCCATCTTGCAAGATACCTACATTTGAGGACTGGATAGAAGGACATGGGAATGGAGAACTTTGCATGGTGAGAGATCTGAATGACACAGAATCAAATAAATAGTTTCACGAGAAGTTCAAAGGAAGAGAGAATTTCAAGAGAATGTAGAAAAATGGTCCTATGACACAGTTTAGGAAGGGCAGGTAAGTTTAAGAATGAGAAGAAAAGTACTGAGTTTGATCACTAGCAGGGCACTGGTGACCACTAACTTAGCATTTCAGCAGAGAGGAAGTGGCGGTGGCCAACAAAGAGTGAGCAGGTAAAAAAAAGAAGAGACATCAAATATGAAGTTTATTTGTATACAGGGACTTCCCTGGTGGCCCAGTGGTTAAGACTCTGTGCTCCCAATGCAGAGGACCCAGGTTCGATCCCTGGTCAGGGAACTAGATCTCGCTTGCATGCCGCAACTAAGAGCACACATGCTGCAACTAAAGATTCCTGCACGTGGCAACAAAGATCCCGTGTGCCGCAACTAAGACCTGGAGCAGCCAAATAAATAAGCAAATATTAAAAAGTAAAATAAAAAGGAAGTTTGTTTGTAGATGTCAGTAAGAGTCATGGAGGTGAAAGATGGGGATGGGACATGTAACTAGTATGGAGGCAGAGGAAGGGGCTGTGTCAGGCAATCAGATTTCACCAACTTGTTCATTTTTTCTCTGTTCTCATGATATGTTTATTTAACGTTACACTTTTTATTGGTTACAAGTTGACGGGTTGTATTGTGATTGTTTTGAGTCAGTCTAGATGTTAAAATCAGCATTGGCATGAGCACCCTGAATTATTATTGTTCTACTGACTAGACCTGGTAATGTCAGTGGAATGTAAGCTCTCCGAAGTCAGGAATCTTCTCTATCTTGTTCAACACTCTATACCCAACATGTCTGACACATAATGGGTCAAAGGATGTTGACTGATTGACTGATTGATGTAGAAACCCCTTCTGACTCACTTGCTCTAACGTTTTACTTGCATATCTACTTCCTTAATTGGATTCTAAGTATCTTAATGGCGAGAGGTGTCAGCTTTTAATTCTTTTGGTTTCCCACTGTTACTCTGAAGATTTGTGATATTCTTAAAAGGTTTCCAGAAGGGTGGGTGGCAATTAGATTAAATTATAAGATGAAAAATATCGGATAAAACTGTATTATCAGACTATTTTTAAAGGCCGACTGTTTAGGCATCCGGTTAACTCAGGTTGCCCTAGATGCTTAGTCACGGCACATGCTCTAATTCAGTGTTTTGAGAATTAATGGCTAAAATTATGTGAAATAATTACTTTAAAAAGATAAAAGATTTCTGAAAATGAAGTAGTTTATTAGATTTATAACATATAAGTAAGTCTCCCTCACCACCAACTCCTAGGAAATTCAACTAAATATTAATGCTCGTGATATTTCTGCCTGCGGTTTCATTAAGGTGACAGATTCATCCAAATATCATGGTTGGACATCACATCCATTAGTAAGGCACAAAGGTTAGAATACTGGGTGAAATATTTTCTCAGACCACTCCCTAAAAACGAATGCATTGGAACCATTATCAACTGACATTCTGGAAACTTCAGTCAGGTCCTTAGGGTTCCCTTTAGCATCTCTCCTTCATTCTTACTATCCAAGTCACTTTATTCTCTTCCTCATACCTTTAGCTTCTCTCCTTCATTCTTCCTATCCAAGCTACTTTCTTCTCTTCTTCATGCTTTTCAAGATGGCTCCAAATCCACGAAGGCTGCCATGATTCTTTCTGCAATGCCATTCGCTATCTGTGCTCAGCCCCTGTGTATCCAGCCAAAACTTTCTCCATGTCTCATTCTTGACAAAGAATTTATGCCAGATAGTGGGATTACAGAAATGGATTTTACCATCTGAGCAGAGAATCCCCTGGGTTTCCATCTTTAAGTTATGATCCCTTGTGATATCTCACCAGGTGGAGAAACTGGTCACCTTGCAACTGATACATGAGGGTCCGGGACCTATGGCTGAATGTGTGGGACTTACCAATCAATGTGCTGGCCCTTTTGTTGGAATTCTTCTGGTTTTGAATATTAGCAATCTGCAAATTCTCCATTATGAGGACACGGCAATGCAATATCTTTGAGAAAGTAGTAAATACCTGTATCTTCTATAGTATAATAGATGGTGTTCACAATGTAATGTATGTGTATTAAAGTACCATATAATCTGTAAAACACTATATGAAAATTAAGGAACATTAAGCTTTGTTAAGAGTTTTACTTGAAATAATTCAAACTTGAATATGTACTTGATTAATATGTCTTGATTACAAATATAAGCAAAGATATATGTGAGTTATTTTTTAATTGATTTAAATTTGCATCAATATACTTTCCTAACTGTTATTTATTCCTTTTAGAATAACAACTCTGATTTTGTCCTAAATTATCTTTCTATCTAAGGTTTTGTAATTTCATTTGAAAAAACGTGTCCAGAAATCTAAGATTTCTTCTATGACCATCTAGTGACCCGTGGTAGAACCATTGCTTAATAGGAATTTTGTTCCACTTACTGGGAGAGAGATAGTGGGATGTTATATAAAATAATGCAAAATGTTTGAGATAAGGTTAAGTAGAAGCACATGGAATTAGCTGCTTCAGTAACTCCCATGTGGGTAATATCCTTAGCAAAAGTTTCTACATGTGAGTTTTGTATCATTAATGGGTCACAAAATCTATTTCTTGATGGTGACCAGTACTTCTTCTAGTGAGGAATAATAGAAAAAGATAGGATGGGATGGGATGGGATGGGAAAAAATTTCAGAGTTATCTCACACATTTTTTTCTGAAAGTTTGGTTTTTAAGAGAGAGTAAGACACACACACACACACACACACACACACACACACAGATACACAGAGACACATACAGAGAGAGAGAAAGAAAGTAGGAGAAATAGGTTCTGAAGTAAAATGTGTTTCTCAGTATCGGTCAGGGTCACACATATTTGAAAGACTCTGATATTACAAGAACTTTCCCTGTCTCCCATTGCCCTGCCTGCATAGTGAAGGCCACTGTGTCAGGGATGGTGTGGAAAATCTGCTAGTAGAAGAGCAGATATAGTTCTGGATACTGTTCTGGATACAGTTTTAAAGACTCATACATAGAAAGAGAAACAGTAAAATTCCGAAGCAAAGTGTCCATTTTACTCTTCCAGCACTTGAAAACAATTTTCTTCTTGTGCTAGATGGAGTCTATTGTTTCTAATGCACTTAAATACACATGGGGATTTTCTTTCTTTCTGCTACAATCTTTCTAATTGCCATGTAAGTTGTTTGAGGGTAAGAACTATGTCTCTTCATTTTGTAAACCCAAGGCCAGAACAGTGACTGCTACACTGTTGACATTCAGGGTTAAGTATCCACTGAAGAAATCTCCAGGCTTTAGGACATATAAATTAAAACTAGTAAAAATAATACAGGGAAGGACCTAACATTTGTGGCCACCTTCCATTAGATAACAAGTATTTTTTTATATAATGTCTCCCTTAATTCCTAGTCTAAACCTGCCAAATACGAGATTTTATTCAATTATAAAAATGAAGAAATTGATGCTAGGAGGTAAGTCACCAAGAGTCACCAGTTTGTATGTCAGGAAAAAATCACCCCTGATAACTAGGTTTAAAAGGAAAAAAAAAATTAAGTAGATTTCTCAAGAAGAAGATGTGGAAACTGAGAGATGGGTCATACTTCCACCATAACTGAGCTCAGAGGATATTCAGGATCTCAGTTTCTCAATAAAAACAGCCTCTCTCTCTCTCTCTCTCTCTCTCTCTCTCTCTCTCTCTCTCTATTACTTAGTGTTATTAGTTTCAGAAAACACTTTTAAAAAAGGAAAACACTTTTATTCTTAATAGAGCTCATTTTATATATAAATATAAAATGGTTGTATATATTAAATGGTTGTATATGCAACAGAATAAGAACTATAGACAAATAATGAATAGTTATGTGTACTCATTGAAATATAAGGCATCTTTGGGGATTGAGGTGAAGGATCAACAAACTAAATAAATCCTAATTCCTCATAATAGAATTTGTACAAAATTGGCCTATTTCATAATTTTTAAGGGGCTAGAATGAATTTTCATTCACTTGACCACTGCTTCACAGGACCTGGTACTATGAGCTTAAGCAATTTAGAATTTATCATTACAGACTTGCATTCCTCTGTTTCAATAGGCAGCAAAAAATATTCTGTGCATGACATACAAAAGAGCAAATTAAAATGTTTCATAATTTTAATTTTTTTATTGGTACTTTTTGTGTTCCTTCTATAATTATGTGAAATCCGATTACTTAAGTCAATCTCATAATAGTTGGAAATCTCTAATTTAGTTGTTATGAGAACGTGGTAGCCACATGGGCTTAATGAGACTGCATTGTGTCATATGTAAGAAAGCCTGCTCTTTGCTTGGGTCTTCTGCATGAACACTCTTGTCTTTGTGTAGAGGTGTCACAATTTAAGTAAAATAGAGCCTCTCTTCAATTGCAGGCAATTTTGTCCAATTCTCCACACTATTTCTTTCATGTCATCATTTCTCAATTTGTACTTCACTTGCTCAAAAAATATTCTTAGGTACTCATCAAGCATACGGCTATAATTATTCAGAGTGTTTTTCAGCATTCATTTTACATTTTACTGGGCTTTACAAAATAAATTTGAAGAAATGTAATTTGTTAATGGCATAGATTCTTAATAACAAAATGCTACATTTTCCAAGGCCTTTGAAAAAGTAATGCTCAGTATTTCCTTGATGTCAAAAGCTTAGAAAATATTAATAAGGAAAGTAGATCCTTTATTACCTAGAAGGCATGATGGTTCACCATCATCAGGATGTGTTCTTTTTAAATTAATTAATTAATTATTAGTCCTTGCATTAAGTGATATGTTAAAAAGACAAAGTTTTCAAAGTAAAACTGAGTTTATAATACATCATTAACTAGCTGTATGATCTTGGGCAAATTGACTTCTCTGTACATTATTTAAAAACAAAACAAAAACAGACAAACAAACAAAAACTGAACTAATACCCAACTCAACTCTTTGTCTTGTGTTATGGATTTTAAGAGCATATTGTTATAACATGTATTATTAAAAATGAAAGCCCTCAAAATTTAGACTACTGCTTTTAAAAGTAACATAAAAGTGGATGAATTAATGATTGTAATTGTGATAAATAATTTTGATTTTTGTCTACAATGAAACTTTTTAAATGTTGTGATCTTTTTTTCAGCCAGCAATAAAAGCCTAACAATATAATTTGGTATTAATGGAGAGACATTGTTCAAAATGTCCTTACACACAAGCATGCTTGAAATTGTCATTAATAAGAAATATGTGCTACTTCTGAGATGGAACATTCAGTTCCTTTGAGAGGATTGCTCTGTCTCCGAAATTTTCTCCTGTTCATCAGGAAGCATGACCTGTCTGCAACATAATAAGATACATGTCAGAAACACCAGGAAATAACGAGCTTTTTGTCGATCAAGACAACTTCTGAGGGACAGAAGATATCAAGGTAGTTTTCTACATTTAATAAATAATTTATAACTAAAGTGCCGTGCTCCCTTAAAAGAAGAGTGAATCAATTGTTAGCATTTTATTAAATGATACTCTGAAAGTAACAAATTATGAAGAAGATACCGTTCTTGTCTTGGGGCTTCCTTTCAGGCAAGTTGGCAAGAGTTGGAAAAAAAGGATATAACCCCCTAACTACAAAATATTTCTAATACCTTTCTGGCCAGAATGATTCCAAATGATAAAACATGAGGAAAAAAAAGTAAATTGCAAATATATTGCAAAAAAAAATATTGACTAAAACAATCAAATGAAAGTTCTCATTTAAAAATCTGCACCCCAAAATGCACATTAAATTGAGGTGACAGGATGCAATTCTAAAATTATTACTCAGAAATTTCTATTGATCTCCAGTTTCTTATATAATATAATCTAAAATTGTAACTATGATACCCATGGCCAAATAACCTTTCTAGTTCAAGCTCAAGCTTCTTTTCCACACACAAAGGCAGGGGAGTATCCTCATACATACTCTTTGCCTATGTCACTTGTCCTATTTCCTGTGACTTTAATCTGCCTGTTCAAATGTATTATCTTCTAAGTCCTACCTTGAGCTTTACTTTTTCTGGGAAATGTCTTCCAATCTTCATGTCTTGTCTTGTGAGATTATATCAGTCTAACTAAAATTATAGTTAGTTTACAGTATTGTTGATAGCTGTGGGTCAGTTTCATTACATTATTACTTAAATTTGTATTCTCCAGGACCTAGCATAAACCCTGGCATATAGCAGGAACAAATAAATGTTTGTTTAAATAAACTTGTTTTCTTGTATTTGAAATATGAATCTCTTTGAGTAGATGAAATATTTAGCATGAAATATTTGGTAGATACAACTAAAGAAGTCCATAGTAAAGTACCCATATGATGAATTGAATTGAGATGTTGAGATATTTAGAGAGTAAAACCTATGATGTCAGCTTCAAAGCCTCAAATTGAAGAAATGTAGTTTATGATCAACTTCATCACTGCTGACAGATACTAAAAAGTTGAAGTCTTTTGTGTGGAGTACACAGAATGAGTCAGACAAATTGAAGAAAGCTATCAGAATGTCCAAGAGGTATTGCAGCAGAGTCTATAAACCAGCAATTGGCCTCAACTGGTCTTGACTATTTGAAACAGAGTGAGAAGATAACTAAGTCTTGCTACTACTTTTTGGTCTAGGAGGATCAGAATAGGTGTGATCCCAACTTAGACATTCTAGAGCTGAGAAGCTTGTCACAAAAACACCATTTTCTTTTCTCTAATTGCATTTGAACAGATCATTATAATTGTAATAGTGGTAAACATAATCACAACTACTATATTTATGTTCAATAGTGGAATAATATTTGTCAAGTAAGTATTCAACATTATTTTAGATTCATGAAGTATAAATATATTTATTGGGTAGTCATCATTCATAACACCTCATTAATCCATGAAATAAAGTACTACTGCATTTTTACTGTTCTAGCCCTATCCCAAATGTGGGATAGGTCCAGTGTTCACAGTTAAGAACTATCCCAAACAGCTCATTCTCAGAATACACATCTAAATCAGTGGTTCTAAACAAGGGATAATTTCACTTCCAGGGGACGTTTGGTAATATCTGAAGACATACTTGTTTGTCACAACCGCGGTGAAGAGGGGATGGTAGTGGGAAGAGACCAGGGATGCTATTAAACATCATACAATGCACAAAACAGCCCTGTCCTAACAAAATAGTATCCATCCTAAATGTTAATAGTGCCAAAAGTTATGGAAACTGTGAAGAGAATGAATACATGTATAAAGTGCAGGAAACAAAGCAGAAAAGTAGAAAATGATAAAAGAAGGGTATGACAAAAAACAGGGGCATGAAAGAAGCAAATGAATGAAGCAAATATGAGAAATATGATGACAGAAATAGCATAAGTTGAGTAAATAGATTAAAAATGATCTTGGAAGTAAATTCTCTGAACATTGCCCTCTGCCCTAATAAGTCTCTTGTGCACAGCTGGGTCAGAGTTGTGTTCTTAGCAGAACCACACTAAAGAAGCCAGAGGGCTCATTAGCAGAAAAGAAATTATTTTTGTGAACAAATATAGACATTTTATTGAGACTTAGTTATTCTAGTGAGTGATCATGAAATTGTGCTAGAAATCTCTCTTACAAATTAGACATAAGAATCTGAGAAAGTGATTATTAAAAAGTATGAAAATAATTTTATGAACTGAGGAAGATTACTTATAAGTAAAATTTTAATTTACTCTCGCTTTCAGTCTCGTGCAGTAATTTAAACTATATTTTTTTATGAAACAGAAACTGTGAGCCCAGATTTTCTTGAAAACGGAGACTCTGATGGTTAATTTTATGTGTCAGTTTGGCTAGGCTATGGTGCCCAGTTGTTTGGTCAAATACTCATCTTGCTCTTGTTGTAAAGGCATTTTGCAGATGAATTTGTCGTTTATCATCAGTTGACTTTAAGGAGAATGCTCTCATTAATGTGGGCAGACTCATTCAACCAATTAAGACCTTCAGAGAAAAAGAAATTCTGCCCATCGGAAGCATGCTGCCAGACTCTGCTTTCATGAGTAGTGTAGCAAGTGTGTGTGTGTGTTTCCTTTAGGCTAAGAAGGTTGGCTCCACAGCAAATGGATCCTAGCAGAGGAAAGCTGGGTGGGTGCAGCACTGGTGGTGGGCAGGAACTGAGGGTGAGGAGCTAAAGAGAAGTTATGGAAGTGTGTGCTGTCAGGATAATGGTTCAGTGCAGAGGGTCTCAGGGAGTGGGGCGGGGTGGTAAGACAGTGGTTTCTGGAAAACATACCACCAGAAAAGAGCTAGTATTCAGACATGAGTGATAAGTGAGGATATCCAGCAGCAAAGACAGAACCATAGGGATCACTTAGCACTGGCTAAGTGAAAAGACTTTTGATGTCCCTTTTGAACGTCTCAGAATATCACCAGACAATCTGCTAACTAAACAAAACGAAGTGTATTCAAACTTCCTGCAGAAGAGGGAACACCGTTGCATTGAGGCATTTAGCTGTGTCTCTATAGACAGACATTAGAAGTGAGATCTTGGGCTCAGATGGTTTCAAGGCACAGAATTGATTGGCACTGGGCAAATTTATTAGCTGATAGTTTAGAATTGATGCGCATGGCAAAGAGAGGGTACCAACATGAGGCTCTTGATAAGTTAACTGTTGCTTAATTAGAGAGCTGTTTTTCAGGTCTGCAGACTGTTGTATTCAATACTACAGGAGTTTCCTGAAGCATACAGTGAAATGATTTATTGGTTTAGTCTCATCTTTTCCCAGGAAAAGTTTCCTGAATCAACTAGCTCATGCTGACACAGGTGGTCTAAAGCAGGTTGAGACAGATGGCCTCAGCTGTCATTTCCTTTCCTCCTATCCTTTCTCTTTGGTTTGAAGAGGAGAAGCCAGGAGGAGAACATTAATGGAAGACAAGGGAGAGCAAAGCCGGTAAATAAAATGATTGGGCCCCTCCAAGTCACAGGCAGCCTACGTAATCACATGACAGGCTTGAACCCAGGAAAAAGGGAGGGGTTTTAATATGGCTGTAAGACTGGTTTTTAATTTATACTGGAGTAAACTTAACTACTAATATGGAATAAAATGTTTCTTAATATCTTAATGTGATCATAGATCTGCACAAGGTATTATTCAGAAATTCAGGGAAGCTAAGAGTCTGCAGGTCAAGAGTGAAGTTCCATAGCAGGAGAAAAATGAAGCACTTTCCTAATTATGCCCTACTGGGTCCAATCTGTTTAATACATCACTTGCATTTAAAATTAAAGATGGCCATCCAATAATTCTCAATTGTTTCTCACATTCAGTTGTAAGGTTTGACTTTCACTCAGTGAGTCCTATATAGGGTCTAATATAGTAATTAATTCTTTTGATTGATGAAAGTAAAATAAAGTACATTGAACTTAATTCATGGAAAAGTCTGTTTTCAGTTATGATTTTACTATTTGTCATTATTTCGGCTTATTTGAAATCAGAATAAATTTCATGAACATGGAAGCTATGAAAATGTAGCTCTCAGGACTTCCCTGGTGGCACAGTGGTTAAGAATCTGTCTGTCAATGCAGGGGACATGGGTTCAAGCCCTGATCCAGGAAGATCCCACATGCCGCGGAGCAACTAAGCCCATGCACCACAACTACTGAGCCCACGTACCACAACTACTGAATCCCGCCTGCCACAACTACTGAAGCCTGTGCACCTAGAGCCTGTGCTCTGCAGTAAGAGAAGTCACTGCAATGAGAAGCCTGTGCACCACAACGAAGAGCAGCCCCCGCTCGCTGCAACTAGAGAAAGCCCGCGGGCAGCAGCAAAGACCCAACGCAGCCAAAAGTAAAACTAAAAAAAAAAATGTAGCTCTCATATCTCCCACTGCAGGGAGCATAACTGACTTACAGTCCCAGCTGCCGGTCTCTGAATCTACCCCCGTGTTTATGCCAAGGTCGTGCTGTGCCCTGTTCTTGGCCAGTGACTGAGCTTGGCAGGGATACTCAGGCAGGCCCATCTCTGTGACTTGCGGGTGACTTACCAAAACTTTCTTGGAACTGCCTGAAGAGGATTATTCTAACGCAAACTTCCTTCCTTCCTTCCCTCTTTCCTTCACTGAGTTCAGACCTGCATTGTTGTCTGCTGGATCTCCCAGAATTCTCCAGCTACCTCCCCATTTTCACTGACAGGTATTTTCCCCAATAAATATCTGTCATGTCAAATCCTAGATAACAGCTATTTCTCAAAGGACCACAACTAACACATTAGAACAGCAAGATTTATATTTTTATATGAACTGGTAATTTACACATACTATTGTTAATAATGAGTTTCGTGTGATATTCTCACCCTTCTTTGAAGTTCCTGTTCTTTGTGTTCCCTTTGAAACATGTTTTTATCACCATTTTGCACTTGCTACATGGCAGTGAGTTAAAATAGTGTGTGTGTGTGAATTCCGTGAAGGCAGGGAATTTATGTCTTCATTCAGCATAAATGCCTGGTCTAGAACCAGAACACAATAAATATTTTTCAACGAATGCCTACCTAAAAACAAAATTTTCTAAAGCAATTAGATGAACAAATGCACCCATTGAGGGATATAAATCTGTTAAGACATAAGATATGCCATATATTTAGATTCTCCAAACTTCCTCTTTTCTACCCAGCAAAATATTAATGAAACATGTGAAACAAAGGAAATAACAACAACAAGGTGTTTAGCTAATGAAGACAGTTGAAGGTACTGGATGCATTCACTAAATGTACCGTATGGATAAAAAAATGGAATGCCATAATTCATGCTAGAGAAATAAGTTTATTTTAAAGGCCATATCTATTTGAAATACACTTAAGTGAAAGAATCTTAGGAGGAAAATAAGAGTCTTGTTAAGGTAGCAACAGAAATGATTCAGAGCATTGGCATAGGAATGAAAATTCAAGATATATCTCATATGTCTGATTTAGAAAAGGTTACAGGCCAAGGTTACTTTGTTACTTCTGGGAGGACTGTGTTAGCGAGTCCTAGTGTTGAAGATGGTCAGTAATCAAAGATGTTGGAGAGGCTGAGTGCTAAAGTTTCATAAAGTGCAGATATAACCATGAGGTAATGGGAGACATTCAGTAAATTTATCCAAAAAAGCGAGAGCTGAAGGCTGGTTGGTAACAAGATGACTGGCAATTCCTCGAAGAAAAGTAAGTTGGGCAGCAGAAGCTGGATCCACACCCCAGAGACTGGAAGCCAGTATTTCCATAACCAAAAGATCCAAGGCCAGTATTTCCCAAACCTAGAGATCCAGTGTAATTTGTTTGGCAGGGACTGTGGAAGATGATATTTTTTGGATGGAAGTAGGATGTCTGGTAGGATCTGGTCACAGCCCAGGGTGTCTGGAAGCTGGTGGGCTTAAAGAAGGTCTCCTGACAACCACCGTGGAGAGAGGAGCCCAGCTGGAAAGTGCTGGGGTGGGGGTAGCTTATATTGCTGGGGTAGAAAGAATCATAGGTGGAAACTGGGTACCCCAGGTAACCTCCAAGGGAGAGGGAGGAGAAGTTTCCAGAGCTGCAGTTGAAAGACATGTTGTCAGGCGTTCTAAGTTCAACTGAGTTGCAGAGGGAAGTTTGTGAGTGTGAATGTTACCTTCTATACTGGACAGTTATATACTGTACTCTAGCAATGGGTGTAAGAGCATGTGCCCATTTTAATAAGAACGCCTAATTAGCTTCTAGTCAAAATGAAATGCATTAACCTTCAAAGACCTTTTTTTATGAATGTGGACTTTTAAATGAAAGAATTGCATTAGTTTTTCAAAGTAATTGTTCATGAAGCAAAAATGTACTATAATTGTACCTATAAGATTGGTGTTTTATTCATCCTATCCTTAAAGATATTGTATTGAATGGGTAACACAGTGAGAATTTTGTTGTGTTTAAGGCTCTAAAAAATACTTTGTAGTCTCGAGGGGACATTTATTTAGTTCAAAGTTTAGCAACCAAATTGAGAAAAAGAAACCCTCAATATCTGCTCCATCTCCCAAATCTTGTGTACCTTATAGAAGAAATAACCCACTTACAATCCTCAACTGGTACAAACATTAAATGCATGTTTAACACAGTTACATTCTAGTTTTCTTATAGCACAGGTACCCAAGCTGCTCTTGTGTGCATGAGTTTTTGATTTAAAAATAAGGGTTCAGTATTTACAGGAGTGCTTTGAAGATTACATTATAAAAATACTTAAGTCAAGAAATTTTTGTTCTGAAGTTGACTTGCTTCTTGAAAGAACTCATCAATAAATTTAATTCTCAAAAAAATCTCTATCCCTATAAAGTTTAAGTAATTTTTGGTGGTGTTTATGTTACTGAGAAGTAAATGATAAGCAGTATACATTAAAAATGGGCTTTTATTCCCTTAGTTTTCACTCATGGAGTAGGATTTTTATTACAGAAGGTAAGTAAAATCAAGAAATTAGGAAAGTGTCTACCCCAGGTAAACTTCAAAGAAAGATCAAGTTAGAAAAATTCATAGTTACAAATGATCTTTATAAATTGAACTGAGAGTGGAGGGTATCAAAATGTATGATAATGTGAAAAAGAGAATGAATCCTTTTGGGACCTCTGATGTGGTAAATATATCAAATGATGTATAAATATTCTGCCTAGAGAACTAGTATGAGTTTTTTTTCTAGACTCTCCCATAAAGTTCATCATCGTTAACTATAAATAGAGTAGTGCCTGGTACAGGGGATGGCTTAAGATAACCTGCGGGTATAGGCAAATCTCTTAAGACATCTATCTTCAAAAACTGATGTATTGTCCAATGGAAATGACCTGAGACTCATTCTATGAAGACTTGAAATTACTAAGTGGAAGTTTTGAGGAAAGATTCAGCTAAAAATCTAAAACAAGGTACTTTTGCAGGTAATTGAGATTTCCATCTTGGGGGCACTTATTAGATATCCACCTAAAAAGGTATTGTAAATGGGATTCCAACATGGTAGAGTACTGAAGGTAATTGCAAAACTCCCTTCCAAACTGTAGATTTTATGAGTCTGAACGTTTTGAGTAGACAAATTGGTCTTCAATCATGTTGCATATACTAGGTAACATAATACGTGCTCCATTTCTGTAATAAACAATTCTTATTTATTAGGCTTCTTAATTATGAATAGAAAAAAAAAACATTCTAGTAGATTCCAAACCTTCCTGTTTTATTTGTTAATAAATTATTGAACATCAAAACATCCATATAAATATTTAACTCAGCTAAATTGAATTTGCTTGCTTCAATGTCATCCACTCTTATATAAGCTATTTCTGTGGAAGAATATTCTATGAGATCAGCTATTAAGTAATTTTGAGCATCCTTTTCTCAACAAAATGGAGGTTTGTGTACCCAAGCACTTTTGTTCAAAAGTAGAAGGGAAATGTTTTTCTATGAAATGAACAAATTAAACAGCACAGAAGCCACAGAAAGATAAACCTTCTTAATCTCTCCTCCTCTTCAAGGTTGTCAATCTTCATTAGCCTTCTACACAGAGGTGGAATACAAGTCATAGAAAAACAACAACAAAAAAATGACCATTATTTTAGAAATTTTATAATACTTGTCAGAAACACCTGAAAATAATTTAAGTCAAAGTGATATATGTCGCTTCTTGAGGCAAAGGAAGAATCTCTTTAAGATGACTTCTTTGCTCCAAAAGTTCAAGGCAATTACCTTATAAACTTTCTATAGAACAGGGGCATTTTTCAGATTCTGGGGAATCCTTTTAGTGGTAAACATCGCCTCTGATGAGAGAGAAATACTAGGCATTTTTGCCACATTTTTAATGTTTTTTTTTTTTTTTCCAGCATCTTAGAGAAATAGCCTCTAACATTCCAAAATAATATAAAGAAATTTATATTTATATTTAATATTTAACTAATTCTACAGTAAAGACACACACAGAAGACAGAAAAGCTAAGACTGACTCATTAGTTTGCATGCAATTTTAAGCAGGGACATCAGAAATAAGGGGGTCTCTCAGTTAATATTTCACTAAAGCCATTAAAATCGAGATCCAATTAAAAAAACAAAAATCTTCATACATCTGCATGTTACCATTGCTGCTTCCTGATAGCACTGTCCATTAGGTAAACTTTCCACTTCCTGGTAACAATCAATGTATGTTTTTGTTTTTAAAAAAATGACTTTGAGTAGATCAGTTAGCAACTTTGCTATCCAGATGGCAACGATTCTGAGACAGACTGTGAAAGGGGTATCAATTATTTTTAATTAAGCCAGCTTCCCTCAGCCCAGACACTACATCTAAAGTTTTCTGAGTGATCTGCTCAGTGACCTTTGGTAGAGAAGGATGACTAAGAGCTTTGAAAATTCAATACTATTACCTGAATTCCAAGGCACAAACATGACTGCACTTTCCAGTTGTAAAACCACAAATACTACATATGTATAACTATGCTGATCTTTCCAATTCAATTAAAAAGAGGAAGGTGACTTGTTTTTATAAACCATGTGGATGACACAGTCAATGATAAGGTTATATAAATGCCCCTGTCGAAAAAGTGACATTCAAACTTACAGTATTCCCATTGTAAGTTACATGTCCTATCAACATGTCCTACTACCGCTGCTCTGGAAACTTCTCCTCCCGCTCCCTTGGGGACCACCTGCGCTACTCAGGCTCCTCCTATGGCTCTTCTTACCCCAGCAACCTGGTCTACAGCACTGACCACTGCTCTCCCAGCTCCTGCCGTCTGGGATCCTCTCTCTACACTGGCTGTCAGGAGACTTGCTGTGATCCCATCAGGTGCCAGACATTCCATGTGGTGTCCGGTCCCTGCCAGATGTCCTGCTACCACCGGAGGACCTCCACATTCTTCATTCCCTGACAGACGACTTACTCTGTTCTCTGGGCCTCTGGGCTTTGGCTCCAAGTAACTTTCAATCTTTTGATTTTGGCTTCCGTTCTCTGGGCATTGGATCCAGTGGTTTCCAATCAGTGGGTTGTGGCCCCAATGCTTTCTCATCCCTAAGTTGTAGATCCAGCTTTTACCTTCTGACCTACCTCTCTTCTAGGAGTTGCCAGTCTCTTTCTTTCCAACCAAACTGTGGACCTGGCTTCTACTAATATTATGCCTGAACACAGTACCTACTACATCTAGAAATTTAATGCAATACCTGCTATATCAATATCTATACTATTTATTGACCTTTTTTCCTACATTTAGCTTATAAATTTGACTTCTACTGTTACATACTATGGATTAGGGATAATTTGAATACCAGTAACTGTAAATGTATTCATTGAAGAAACATGCCAAAAATATTGAAGCACATTTATTTCCTATTTATTTCTCCTAATGAGTCTATTTCAAATATTACTAGTAGAAAAAAAGTTGTAATTTTAAATAAAAATATGGTATATGACATCCACATATTGGCTTTAACATTATTTGTTTACTTTGAGTCTTCAAAACTACTTCTAAATATCTGACTGGATATTTCTGTATCTTGTATTCATCACTTTAAAAATCTTTACTTTAAAATGTAAAACTGTCCAGTGTCCTTTAGGTTTGGAAGAAATTATTTCATCTTTTATGTTTACTCCATCTGTTAATACCTTCATATGATAAAACCTGAAAATACATTTTTAAGACTACAAACAAATAACTGTGACCTTTGGTTTTGTCGTGGGTTAGAAACTTGAATATTTTTAAATAAAATAGTTACAAGTTGTAAGGTATATTAAATTGACTACATCACATAATTCTGGAAGGAAAATTAATCATAAATACATTCTAAAATATTTGAGAAATTGAAATGGAGATATTCAGTAAGAACTTAGATTTTAGTGAGTTAGATTTGTTGAGAATTCCAGTTCTCCCAGCTTTACAGGCATATAAGAAATCAAATGAAATTTCTAATTGATTTATAAATGAAACATCTAACACATTCCAGTACTTATTAGCAAGTAAGCCCAACATTTTCCATACAATCCGTTATACAAGTATGATGGAGTCCCAATTGCTACTATGTTTTTAGTTCTGTTGATAACATTTGTTTGGAAAAAAAAAACAAAAAAACAAAAAGAAAATGAAACTCAAAAACAATGCAAATATTCTCTTGTTACAAGATTCAACTAAATATTTAAGCAGCTGATCACTCCTGAATCAGCAGTTATGCTCCAAACTTTTATCCATTATGTCAAGGACAACATTACTGAAAGATACAGATGACGTAGATTCTCACCCACAGAGTAACCATATGTCTTGGTTTTTTCCATTTGTCTCAGCATCCAGTCCCATTTGGTAATTGTCTTAGAGTTTTCACTTTTTATTTATAATTAATAATTGAGTTAACATAAGTGATGATCAGTTTAGGAAACCACTTTGCTTTTGCTATGGTTTCATCCAGTGGTGTATGACATACATGTGTAGTGTACAGAGTTTTCACTTTAACCAGTGTTAAATCTGAAAGAAGACAAGCCATATCCTATCCTTTCCTTGGTCATCCTACCTGAACAAAATGGAACTACTCCTTTTATTGCAGAGGGATCATGGAAAACAAATTACACTCAGATACAAGCGGTAGGACAGCTCACATGTTCAAATCTTGGTGAAGGGTCATTTGTCATTCTAACCTAGCCAGTACTACTATGGCTCTTTCCACAGCCTGCAAGATGCAATAATACACCCCAAACTATCAGTAGGTGGAGATAGTGGGGAATTTAGAATTACTGATTAGGTGTACATAAAATATGGGCCTAAATTGAGGGTGGCACACAGCATATAAATATTAATCTAAATGTTCTTGCTACAGTAGCTTGGCCACATGTCGTATTGTTTAAATCTACAACTATTCATTTTATTGTTTGGGAACATCTTTCTTCTTTAAACTTTGCAAAAAAATATCTTTTTAGGAGCAAAGAGTGAAAACTAAAAGTTCATATTTAATTTAAAAATGTGAATACTTAATTTCTATTACTAAAGCAAATTGATGGTGAATATATGACTTGTACAGCAATTCAATAACATTTACTCTCCACCACTGGGGTCAGAAATATCACTTACCACATGAAAAATAAAAGAGACAATTTTGCTGAAGAAGCATCAGTATCTATTTCAAAAGATAAAAATTTTAAGACGATTACTTCCAAAGATGATTAATCACTAGCAGTTGCAAAAGCTGTGTTAATATATCACTCTGATGCATACATTTCATTTAGGTCACATAACTATTCTAAATCATTTTCACTCATGTTAAATCCTAAGTTTTCTTGTGCAAGTAAAAACAAACAAAAACATCCAACAACAACAACAACAACAAAACAAAACAACAAATGAAGCAGTAGCTGATGATATGCTCCTCCATTAGCAAAAGAAAAACTTCATTAAGGATTAATGAAGCCAGTATTATGTCAGTATTGTTAAATGCTTCAAATCGAAAATGAATTAATTCCAATAGTGGTTTGATTTCTTCATGCAGTCCAAAGAATCCATGTAAAGCTATTGAAAGTTCATAATACTCTATTTGGCAATGCTAATGTAAAATCATTTAAAAAGTTCAACATCAAAGATAAAATTTTTGGTTGTCTCAGTAACAATAAAAATACAAATTTTGGTGAAGGACAACATCATGGTAAAAACAATAAAGTAAGATTTCTATGGAGAAAAAAATACAGTTGCAATTGCTGTAAGCATATAACCCATAATTGAATCCAAACATGCTGTAATATTCTGCTACTCAGAGTAGAAATTGTAATTTTAAAACATTTTTGTATATACCCAGAGTAGGTTATTTTGGCATGTTTTTCCCTACCTCATCAATCACCTCTTCCACCTCTGTTGTATTATTGTTTTCCTCATGCCTTTGTGTTGTTGATTTTTATGTCATTAGTATGTTATTTTACATAACAAAGCACACACGTAGGGAAATTATTTTTGTCTCTTGCTTGGGCTATACGTTCTTCAATGTCTGATTCTCAATCTTTCTTCCACATTCTATGTTACTTTTGCATCCAATTATACTACTTTTCTCTCTGCAGGAACCTTCCCATGATTTTATCCTGATTGACTCCTTGCTCCTTCAATCTGACTCACCAAAATGGGAATGCAGTTTACAGATTAGTGAGATGTCACAGTTCGGTAATTTTACTTTTTTTTTTTTTTAATTTTCAGAGAAAATCTTCTAGGAGTGACAATGTTTGTGTTGGGGGAATTTCGAGGGAAGATAAGAAATCTGCCAAGTTATATAAGAATCATCTTTATCTCTTATTTCTTTTTAATTTTTAACAATAAGCCCATTATCTTCAATTTTTTGGTTGCTGGTATTGAAATTGTGTATGTGTGGCTGTGAAAGGGAGGGTTTCATTTTGTTTTTTTTTACTATTCTTGTTCATAGCATTAGTTATTGAGAAAGGGAACATTATAATGTGGCATTAATAATGATAATTAATATAGGATTTGTCATAGCACTCAAGATTTCTAGCGATATCTTCCTGAGGGGTAATCAAGTATTTCTCTTGGACTATTATTAAATATTATGGTTAATGCAAATGTTTTCAAGAGAAATTAGCTCATCTTTCTTTAGCTTCCTTCTCCTAAATGCTGCATTTATTTTTATTTTTCTCTTTATTATGAATACTGCTCATGAGGCTAATGAAACTAAATCCAATAGGAGCTGAAGTCTATTCAGATAAAGCAATCTCTGTAGAGAAATACTCACGGATCTTGGTTAAAAAAGGAGTTTTAAAAAACTTCAGGAAAGAACAAGAAAAGAGTAATTCAAGAGATCAGATTCTACTAGATCTTTGATGTATAACCTTGGGCAAGATTCTAATACTTTTTGACTTTTCATTCCTTCATGTCTAGAAAGGTCTATATGACACAATGTCTGTCTTTCTCACAAGGATGTTTGAGCATTAAATGCAAGTGGTGTATCTGGTACCCTTGTATTCTCCGTTATATCCTCATTTTCTCACCTATGATCCCAGGCACAGCTATGGTGAACAATTTCATGCAGTTTTCAACCCTCTTTGCACAGTCTCTCCCTTCATGCATAGGCAACTTTTCTTTCACTCTCTACTTGGCCTTCTCAGAGGGCACAGCCAGGAAAACAAAACGAACACACTATGAATCTTCTTTGCACAGGTAATGAGGTTCCAGGAAAGTAACCAACATCAGGGACAACATTCTAGCAATAGAAGACGGAAGCTGATGCATAAATGCTTCCCCCTGTTGATCAGATCCTGGGGTGGACAATTCCAAAAGTCATTCTATACATTCCTAAAAAGGCCCTGAACGATTGAGTCCCCATTGCCCACCATAAAGTCAACCAAAAAATATGTCCCTTTGTGAAATTTTCGTCTTTGATTCTTTCACCTTCCATGGTCTCCCAAAATAGCTCCCTGGGGTCTCATGGCAAATACACTGTCTGCACCCAAGGTTTTGACTTCAGCTCTGCTTTCGGGGAGAGAGGGGTTCAGGCTAAGACTAATGGATACAAATGTTTGTTCAGCATTGCTCAGGTGTGTTGCTCTTAGTTGATGCAGTTTGAACCTTGGAGAAGCATCAGGAGGTTTTCCCACACCTCCTTAACCTAGTTACTCCCCACTTAAGGTCATTGTGAATCTCTTTACATATGTTCATAGGGACGGCTCAGGAATGGATCATGCTCAGGGACCAGGCTCAGGGAAGGATCATGGCACTTATGCCAACCAACAGGGAGCAAAACATCTATCTTAGCAGTTGTTTAAGGCTCATCTTTTCTCTTAGCTGAAAACCCACACTCAGATACTAGACTTTCAGGTATGTTTTTGGTCTATGTGTAACCTTATCTTATAAATTATATTATATTCTTGTTGTCTGCATTTCTAGTTATGTGCCAATCTCTCTGTTTTCCTTTATCAGCAGAAATCCATGCCTCCATTCTCAGGCAAGTGTCACTGATATTGAGACATACAAAATATGGACCTCCAGGAAATAAATACTCCCAGTAGGGAACATATGCACTGACAAAAGAAATTTGCTCAAATCTATCAAAATATGTGTTCCCAAACCCAGTTTCAGAGTCATATTGATCTTTATTTAAAATTCCCAAATCCTAAATAAACTATAGGCAAATAATAATAAGACGAACAATATATTTTGGTGCTAGATGACGACATAAATTTATCAGATTAAGATTTTCACTTTCAATTGCTCTTCCATGAAAATCCAATAGCATATTTTCTATCAATAGCACAGATATTAGGACTTCATATTGGGTTATTCATTAAATTCAGAGTCTCTCAAAAGTTGATGATGCAAGAAACTGATGATTTAATAATAAAAGAACAGTGGTAAATTGTGAGAATGAAAATGATGGCTGTATTGAGCAGAGACTTTGATCTCAATACTCGAAAGGATCTAGACTCTCAACAAGTTGAACGATAGACACTGAATCCCCATGTTGGTCTGTAACACGATGGTTAGCAGCTACTGGAGGCAAAGTAGGTTGGACGGCAGAATCTGGATCCACAGCCCGGGGAAGGGAAGCCACAGACTGCATAACCCCGGGGGTTTGAGGCCACGGAATCCACAGCCCAGTGAATAGCAGCTTCTGGATCCAGAGCTCAGGGAATTGCAGCTGCTGGACCTAAAGCCCAGACACCCAGCATAAGTTGTCCAGCGGGACTGCAGAGACTGGAGGTCCTGGGGCGGTAGCAGGATGTCTGACAGGGACTGGGCACCACAAGGGACGTCTAGCACCTGGTGGGCTCATAACAGGTCTCCTAACTGTAGAGAGAGGAGCCCAGCTGGCAGGTGCTGGGAGAGCAGAGGTCAGTGCTGTAGACCAGGTTGCTGGGGTAGAAGGAGCCTGGGTATCACAACTGGCCCCCAAGGGAGCAGGAGGAGAAGTTTCCAGAGCAGCAATTATAGGACATGTTGACAGGAGATGTGAGTTCAGCTGAGTTACTGTGAGAAGATTCTAAGTTTGAATGTCACTCCTGCACTATGGCATTTATATACTTTCAGCAATGGGTGTGACACCTATGGGGTCATGGTTCCCACATTAGATTTCCTCTTTTGCGTATGTGTAATTCAATAGTCTTCTCTGTAATTGCAGTTACATTCGAATAGTTTTCCGCATTTGTTTTTATGGGTGCTGTAATTTTGTTGTTATAGCCAAAGCCAATGGACTACTGCTGTGTCAGAAATGCTGACTGTTTTACATTAATGCACATCCCATGATGGCCAGGAAAGCAACAAGACCAGGAAAGCTTTTCCTCTGGTTTATGCTAATCTGATTCCTGTGTATCCACATCTGGTTTTGCTGGTAGATGCTTTCCTCCTAAGAGTGGGGAATGAGACAAAATCAATTTTCTTCTGGTACAATGGATCAGAGGCATAGTTTCTAGCTGGATGGAATCCTTCCTGGAATGATCCACCTTGTCAGCATTCATTCCCATTCTCCAAAATCACTTGGTGGCAATCTGTTATGGCAGCAGTAGAAAACTAATACACCAAGTATCACAGTTACAATGTGTCTCTAATCCAATGAAGAGAGACCAAAAATAGATAAAACAAAGAGACTGAGAAAGAAATGGCTAGAAACTGAAAGACACTTTGCTGTGTATGTAAAGATAAGATGACAAAAAAAAAAAAAAAAAAAAGGCTCAGTTGAAATAGTACCAGGGAAGATCAATCTGGGCCCATCTCTATTCAGCCAGGAGGGAAACACGAGTCTGATGAGGGGAGGAAACAAATGAAACTGAAACAGGGAAGGCTCAGGAAAATTGTTTTTTCTATTGCACTCAAATTACTGTCTGTTTCCTAATGTCTTCTTAGTTAAAATTTTCAAAATTAGTATATTTTATGAATTTTGATAGGTTGTCCCTTTTGTCATCTACATTTATAAATACCTAGGACTTCTATTGTCTTGGAACGTCTCTAGTTTTTCTCTGCATAGGCTTTGAATGACTTACTGGCACTTGCAGAGCTGCAGTTTGAAGGATTTTTCTTTCCAGTTCTCTTTCCTCTGCAGAATGTATGAATCTCTCTCTCTCTTCTCTCTTTCTGTCCCCACAGTAGCATTTTTCTTTCCTCCTTTTTCTGTGCTTTACTTAGACTTTTTCTTCTGTTTTTTCATATACATATATATGTGTGTATATATATATATATATATATAGCGCCTCTCCTTAACTATAGATTCTAAGTTTAAAAACAAAGTTTGCTAGATTTTTCATATTCTGAGAGTATAAACAGATACTTTCTAGTCCATTCACAAAATATTCAATGTTAGAGTAAAACCAGTTAAATTATATTCCAGACTCGAGGAAATATAGTGTTATGGTTGATGGCAATATTTTCTTATTTTATTTTCTAATAAAACTGTTATAAACTTACAAAAAATAATAATGTTAAAAATATTGAATTTTATCAATAAAATCTATGGCAACTTTAAAAGTAACATAATGTAGACCTTCTAGAAGGAAGAGGACTGAGGAAAGAAGTAAATACACCCAATTCAAATAGTTACTTACTGAGTCCTTTATTTTCTGTTCTTCAAGACCAGAATTCATTTCTCCTTGCTTTGTGCCTCAGCAAGTAGGTAAAATGTCTAATTGATACAATACTGTGGACACTATTCCTTCCCCATTTTTTCTGTTTTCAAACACAACTCTAAAATTATTCTGATATTGGCCAAAGGGTACAAGATTTTAATTATGCAGGATGAATAAGTTCTGCAGATCTGATGTACAGCCTGGTAACTATAGTTAATGATACCACTAATACTATTTTGTATACTTGATATTTCCTAAGTGAGATGATCTTAAGTGGTCTCACCACACATACCCACACAAATTGTAACCACGTGAAGTGATTGATATGTTAGTTTGATTTCAGTAATCATTTCACAATATATACCTATAGCAAAACACCACATTGCACACTGTATATATTAACTGCTACTTGTCATTTATACTTCAATAAAGCTAGACAAAATTTTAAAAATATTTGAATATAAAATACCTGAGTTAAAAGGGGAGCATAAATTTATCTGGCAAAACTGGGAAATTGAGTGAATTTGTCTTCAGTTACTCCAGTTTCCTTGTTCAAGGACTATTCCCTGACAAGAGGTAGTCTTCTCTTCCCTTTGCTAAATTTTCATCTACCTTAAATTAATATAAATTCAAGAAGAATTTGTAAACTCCCTAAATGTGGACTAAATTAAGCCCAGAGATTAGATTGTTTGTTCTATGTAACATAAACCTCCACCATTATTTTTGTTCTTTTTTTTTAAACTGAGTTATTTATAACAAAAATTGAGATATATATTTCATGTAAAATTTATCACTTTGAGCTGTGCATACAGTGACTTCTGATTTTTTAATTGCAGAGTCTAAACCCTTATGTTATGAACAAAATAGTTTTGATATGTGAGGTGTGTTTCCAGCAGAATCTCATCCATAGTTGAAAGTTACAGTGGTCAGCACCCACCTACTGCTCTTCTCCAAATTACCAGTCAACTGGTCACTAACCTGCTGGGGATCTTTCTTTTATTAATCATCTAGGTTTGAAACAATAAACAAAAGCCAATGCTTCTTATATAAAGATCCCCTTTAATCACTATCTATTATTACCTATTAGCCACAAAATATGTTCTTTATTATTATCCAACATAGATTAGAAGACTTTTGAATTCTGGGTTCTTAAAAATATATTCATTGGACAAAGATATCATGGCTGCCTTTCTTAAATGTGCCACATACAATACTAAAGCACATTTCCCTTTGTAATATATTCTTGGTATTTTTCCCTAGGAATTTAAAATTACAATTTATTTATTTTTATTGAAGTATGGTTGATTTACAATACTGCATTAGTTTCAGGTGTACAGCACAGATTCACTTATAATGTACATATTATATATATACTCTTTGTCAGATTTTTTCTCTTATAAGTTATAAAATATTGAGTATAGTTCCTTGTGCTATAATTGCAATTTTACAAGGTGGAGAAACATCGAAGATTTTTCAGTAAATGTATTAATGAAACATCCAGGTATTTTTCTATAAATTATCTGGAAACAAAGCTTGAGAACATGGATTCAAGGGCAAGTTTTTTACTTGGGAGGTGATCACAGTAAACACCTGCAGGGGGTGGGAAGATTGACAGGGAATGGAAGGAAGGCAGTAGAGGGTGCATTACTAAGCCAGGCACCACTGTAGACAACTGGAGCTCAGTTCTAGTGGAGGATTCCCTGTGCAGGGGCTCAGCATGCCCTGGGAAGTGAAAAAGTCCTTAGGCAGAGCTTTACAGATGCCCCGAAGAATCAGCCTTCAGATTGTACAGATGATTACCCAGGAAACGTAGGCAGGGTGTGGACAGCTTCTGTTGGGAGTGGGGTGTCACTTAGAAAAGCAAAGATTCAATAAATATGGAACAGAACAAGATAAGGTCTGGAAGGTTAAAACGGGATGAGAAAATCAGAAAGGTATGAAGGCACGTGGTGAGTGTAGGCCATATTGTAACAGTGTAAAGCACGGGAAGTGGTACGGGGGTGGGAAACAGGGTTAGAAAGAAAGGTTGATACTCACAACAGCAGCATTTAAATTCCATGACTTCTGGTGTCATCTATTACTACTTAAACTGCTGTAACAGACTTTTAAATGGTCACCTTCACTGTAGCTACTCTCTTATTTGAAATGCTCTTATGTATTCTAAACATAAATAAACCTTTCAAAATTACATAAAATTAGCAACCTAACATTGTTTAAAACATTGAACAATTCCTCTCAATGAGAATAGAAAAGCTGGAGAAATTAAAAAAAAAAAAAAATCTGTGTTTGAAAACTTCAGAGACATATCAAAATGTTCCAGAGTCACAGAGACACTATATGGGTCAGAACTGAAATCAAAAGAAATGAGCCTATATCTGGAGTTGCTATTCCCTTCAAATAATATGTTGATTTTGAAAGTAGTGGCTAAGAGGCTGAGAGAATTTTCATAAACTAACAGGGCTAGAGAAATAAAATTAGAATTTTGGGCTTACCAAAGACTTGGGACCATGGAAAATATCCCAGACCATGGAGAACCAGTTCCTAGAAGTAAAACTGAGTTGCTAATAGACAGCTTCCTATAAGAACTGAAGCCCAGGTTTGAATTATCTCAATCCCTCTTTGGATTAAAATAATCTAGAATTCTGACATCTTCATCCTAGCAGCCTTTCAAAAACATAAGCAAATCTTTCTGGAGGGAGGTAAATCACCCAGGTTTTTAAAATATATATGAAATATCTATTACTCTAAAAACATAGCAGGAATATGAGAAAATAAGACTGGAACAAAACAGAACAGCAGAAAATAGAATCTGAAATACACAATCCATATAATGGACATGTCAAAATCAGACATTAAAATACCTATGTAAATAATTTAACAATAGGAAAATACTATTATTAAGGAATAGTTATGTTTAAAGAATTAAAGATAAGATTAAAGATTTTGGCAGAAAACTGAAAACTAAACAACAAACTAATTGAAATTTTTTAGAAATTTACAAAATAATAACTGATTTGGAAAACCTAATTTATATGTTTTATCAGGGGATTAAACATTGCTGAATAGACAATTAGTGAACTAGAAGATGGAATAGAAAGCAATTCCCAAACTAAAGCATAAAAAGACAAAAAGATTGAAAGTAGAGAAAAGACTGTAAGAGGCATATATAACATAGTTTAATAGTGTATTTTGCTTATAATTAGAATCTCAGGGTAAAAAGGAAATAAGAATGGGACAGAAACAATATTTGAAGAGACTATAGTTGACAATTTATCAAAATTGGTGAAAGGCATCATCTCACAAATGAAATAGTAATGAGGAAAATAAGAAGAGCTGGCTTAAGGTTGAGATGGCTGAAAGATGGGCTTTAGCAAACGTAACCCAGAGACAGCCTGCAACAAATTCTCCAAAGCTAAACTTCCAAATTGTTTTCTTTAATTATTAAATAACTGAAATAATTTTGTTAACCCGGGTTGGCATGTACAAGACAGAATGTACAGTCTGAATGTTTTACTACCCACCAACCAATTAGTTTAATTCCAAAAATGTGTAAACAAGATTCAACATACTCAGATTTCCTGCATTTTTCCCTCACCAGAGCCTCCCCTTTGTATTTTAAATCTTATCTTGCCTTTGCTTCTTTAAGACAAAATTTAATGACTGTCTCCCTTACATTTAAAGTAAGCATTTAGAATGTTTAACATGCAAAACAGAGAAGTGCATCTGAGAATTCTTTGACACACAGATTAAGGAACCATCACAAATTTCAAACACAATAAATACAAGGATAAAGATGGCTCAAGCTGTCACACCAAAAAGAATGACAATCTACAAAGAGAAATATACAAATCCACAATCACAACTAGAAATTTAACACTCTTCTTTCACTTTTGATAGAAACAGATGACAGACAAACAAACAATAAGGGCATAGAAAATATTAACGACATGAATAGCAAATATGGCCGAAGTAACATGCATAAAACATTGTGGTGAAAACTTCACAATATCAGTTATGTTGAAGTGCCCACAAAGCATTTACCAAAATAGATCATATGCTGATCATAGTGGCATAAGCTAAGAAGCAATAGCAACTAGAACAACAGAATTAACTAGTAAATCCTCATATTTTGGAAATTAAGCATTATGCTTGTAAACAATCCATCCTCAAAGAAGAAAGCACAATAAAATATAAAATATCAAAATTAAACTGTGCTTGGTAGGAAAGTTATAGCCTTAAATGCATACATTTTAGAAGAATGGCTGAAAATCACTGAATCCATATCCACACTAAGGAGTAGAAATTGGAAAGTACATTAATCCCAGATTAAGCAAAAGAGTGAAATAACAAAAGGGCAGAATATACTGTTAAAAAAATAAGGAAATGGAAAATCAGTAACACCAGATAGATTCTTGGCAACAAATCCATAAGACCTAGAAGAGACATAGTTGGGCTGGCAAAAGTCACTCCATAACTTACTGTGTTAGTACAGGTCATTCATGAAGCAGACACCAAGATGGAATTAAAGGTACAAGGATTTTATTGGGAAATGTCTGTGGGAGAAAAGAATTGGGGGAGGGAGTGAAGAAGGCTAGGAGACGTCAGACTTCCATGCGAGTCTGACCAGAGTGAAGAAGAGAGGGAAGCACATGCCCCAGGTAGCCACAGATTAAAGATAGTTCCTCAAGGCCATTGGAGAATCCTCAGTTGTTGGCCATCAGAGAATTCCATGTGTCTCTACTATGCTCAGTCATTGCCTGGGAGCAGCCCCATGGAAAGGAAGGCTTCCATGAAAATGAAGTGTTAGATTTCAGACCATAGCATGGGGGGGCCCTTGGTCAATCAAACCTTCTGCAGATGAAGATCTGAGAAGTAAATTCTCAGGGCTGCTACACATACAGATGAGAATCTGTTAAGACTACAGGTCTCATATCAGATACACTGAATCTAAAACTCAATTTTTCCTTCCCTCATCTCAATATTTCTTAGCTCTTTGATTCTCTTCATAAGGGTCCAAACTGGCCTGCACTTGTGACTCTGTCTTGGTTCTGTCCCTCACTGTCACTATGTCTCCAAATAACTGTCCAGGTTTCTCTCTGGTTGTAGCCATCAGTGATATTCAATTTGTCCTGGCTGATATTTTTTCCTCTCCATTGTATCTGAGACACATGTGTAATAGAATGTAATAGATGGGCAATAATTTTGGAGAACAAGAAAACATAGGGACAAGTAAGGTCAGTATTTAGTAGATTCCTCATTCAAGCCAAAGTTGCACCTCTGATCCATTGACAAAGAAGAGAAATAATTTTATCTTATTTAACCACCATTTGAGAAAAGTGTTTTCTCATCATTGCCAGACACAAAACACCCAAGGATTATGACAAGAGGAAAAGGAAAATGATGCTTATCTCACCATTTCCTGACTATGATGGGATAAGCATTAGTGTGAAACAGTCATAGCATTTCTGACATAGGTGTAGTTCATTGGCCTTGGCTATAACACCAAAATTATAGCACCCATAAATACAATATGGGGAAAACGATTCCAACTGCAATTACAGAGAAGATTACTGAGTTACACAGATGTAAACGAGGGAGCACAAATATGTAAAAAATGACCCTGTAGGTTACCACATCTACTGCTGAGAGTATATATATATACACACCTGTCCAGAAGGTTAAATTCAAACTCAGAATCTTCTCCCTGTAACTCAACTGAGCTCATACCTCCTGTCAACATGTCCTACAACGGCTGCCCTGGAATCTTCTCCTCCTGCTCCCTTGGAGACTATCTATGCTACCCAGGCTCCTTCCAGCCCAGCAACCTGGTCTACAGCACTGACCTGTGCTCTCCTAGCACCTGCCTGCTGGGCTCCTCTCTATTACGTGGCTGTCAGGAGACCTGCTATGAGCCCATCAGGTGCCAGACATCTCGTGTGGTGTCCTTTCCCTGCCAGACATCCCGCTACGGCCCAAGGACCTCCAGGCTCTGCAGTCCCTGCTGGACAACTTATGCTGGGTGTCTGGGATTTTAAGTCCAGCAGTTGCCTCTCCCTGAGCTCTAGATACAGAAGCTGCTACTCAATGGGCTCTGGATCCCATGGCTTCAGACCCCTGGGTTATGGAGTCTGTGGTTTCCCTTCCCTGGGCTGTGGATCCAGATTCTGGCCCCCAATCAAATTTCCTTCCAGGAGTTTCCATTCATCTTGTTACTGGCCAATCTGTAGATCTGGCTTCTACTGATTAATTTGTAGAAGAGCCAAATCCATTAAGAAAGTTAGATTCTGTACTGTGATTATCTATTATCTTAATTTCCTCCATTGAAAAGTATTCTGATATTCCCCGATCACCCGCAACTCTTTACCTCTCCAGCCCTCGAACACTGGGTGATAGATTAACTCTGTCAACCTACAAAATTAATGAGAAATTCAAATTGAATTGCTGATAGAATTTATGGTTTTGTTCTTCTCCCAAAGATAGATGGAAAGTCAAATAATTTGATTTTAATAAACTCTTTATTCTGCTATCCAAATATGCAGTGAATATTGTTATTTACTAGTAATGTGTCAGCTAGGATTTGTATTGTCATTGCTTCTGTTAATGGGCTTTGGTAAGCTCAGATTTGGGGAACTATGCACTAATTTTCATTAGGCTTAGATATTTTTCTTTTTTTAAGCAAGAGTTTTCCCCGGATGCCCACAGTTTCTTGGTACAGACTCTCTCTAAAAGAAAATCCAAGAGATTTGAATATCTTTATTCACACAATAAACATGGACCATGCATCTCTAAAGATATTATGTATGAGAGTGGTTTTAAGAGTGTAGGAATAAAATTTAGACTTCTATG
Organism: Balaenoptera acutorostrata; assembly: GCF_949987535.1. NCBI lineage: Eukaryota > Metazoa > Chordata > Mammalia > Artiodactyla > Balaenopteridae > Balaenoptera > Balaenoptera acutorostrata. The sequence goes on along the minus strand of NC_080067.1, from coordinate 137,392,479 downwards.
ATGAGGCATGTGCATAAAGAGTATTAAAATGGAAGACTAGTGTGTGGGTGTACATTTTTAGACTAGGATCACCTCTGAGATTTAGATTATCACAGTGGTGGAAATTTTCTCATTTTTTTAATTGACTAAATCTCTGTATCCCAGTTACTGTTTTCAGTCTGCTTTAATTATCACCATTTGTATAAGAAGGCAGGCAACAAACTTACATGGGAAGGAACTAGGCTCAGCAGGTGTGTGGTTGCACCTGGGTTCTTAGCCAACATAGAAACTAAATCTAACTGAAAAGAAGAAAGATTTAATATTATCAAAAATGAATGTTTCAATTGTATATTGAAATAAAATTGGATGTTCTTTATTTTATGCCATTCTTCTGACATCCAAGTGTTACACAAAGTAACATACTGACATAATATAATAAAAACTGGAAACTTAATATCCATATAAAACAAGTAATGTTCAAATATTTTTCCTATCTTTATTTTATAAGATTCTCAAACATCCCTGAAATTAGAAAATGGGTTGCAGGGTATGAGAGGCTTAGCAAAAACCTAGTCTTATAAGTATTTCTCAGTCTTCTCATCACATTCTCTTTACTTTTTCCTTTACTACCAACGTGTTAAAATATAAAACATAAAGGAGGGAGTTAAATAAAATTTTACAAGATTACACAACAAGTTATAGTAGAGTGACGAAGTAGAACAACTTTATTCCATCCAACTGTACCATCCTCTCTTTTCTCTTCCCTCATATGCTCCTTCTCTTCCTCATCTTCTTATCCCTCTTCCTTCTCCTCCCCCATGTTTAGGAAATAGTTATGGTGACTGTATAGTTAGAAGGAAAAAAATAAAGGAATAATGAAAAAAATTGGGAAAAAATTCATCAGCCACTGCATTATAAAAATTTAAATGATAAACAGTAAACTCCTCTGTAAACTGTCCTGCTTATGAATCTTAATGATTCAAGTTCATCTCATGTGCATAATCTCCAACCAAAGAAATAATCAAATTTTAAACTTCAAAACATAAGCAACTGCAGAACACTCATGAGGAACAACTGAAGTTTTTGGCCAAGCTGATGCCTCATCTATTAATGTCTCTCAATTTGAGATGCAGGAGTGGAAAGTTTTCTGACTTTAGGAATATACTAATATCTTAGTTTTTAAATTATTGCTATAACAAACTATATCAAATAAGCCATACATATATATATATATATATATATATATATATATATATATATATATACACACATATATATATACATATACATATACACATAATACCTTAAACAACAATTTATTATAATTCTGTAGGACAAAATTCAGGCAGTCTCGCTGTACTAATATCATGGTGCTGGAAGGACTACATTTCTTTCCAGAGGATTTAGGGGAAAACCTATTTACTTACTTTTTTTTTTTGTTTTCTAGAGGCCATCCGAATTCCTTAGCCAATGTCCCACTTCCTCCATCTTCAAAGCCATCAATGGTGGGTCAAATCCTTCTTACAATGTATGACTCTGACCTACTCTTCTGCCTCTCTCTTCCATTTTTAAGGATGCTTATAATCATTTTGGGTCCACTGGGCAATCTCTATTTTAACATCAACTGGTTAGCAACTTTAATTACATCTGCTACTTTCATTACCTTTGCCACATAATGTAACATATTCAAAAGGTATATAAATAACTTTAAGAGGCCATTATTCTCCCTACCAAAACTAGTAAACAAACAAATTTATAAAAACAACTCAAAGATTTATTAAGTGTAACTAGCAGTATAATGAAGTGATCACAAACACTAAAATTCAATGGTGGAGACAATGAATTTATAATACTACAATTATGTCTGAAATTAAATATAATATCCCATTTCAGGTAGATAGTCAAAATAAGAAAACTGTATTATTTTTACAACCAGAAACACAACTCCTGAACTGATGTCTTGCCTCTACCACTCAGAAAACTGCATCTTCGTCTGTCCCAAGTCTCTGGCACATTATAAATTTCCCAGAGTAAAGATTTTATTCTTTCTCTATTTCATCAATTAATTATAGTATAGTGAATAATATAGTGGTCATCCAGATTTCATTAGCTTAATCCCACTCTGCACAAAGAAGAGGACACCAGCTGGCACTTATCTGGCTTCTAGCTTCCAAATTCCTCCTGCTGCATGCTTCCACAGATGCATAACATCATAGACTGTGAACCCAGGGGTTTGAGTCCCAAGTTGCTGCCCACACAACTAACTTTCCAGAAGCTGCTGATTATCTGTCTATCAACTTGCTTCCAGTTCTGATTTCCAAGAATAAATATACTCAGTTTCCCAGGAAATTCTCTCATGAATCATTTCTAGGCACTTGATATAACAATTTCTATTTATCAATGTTTATCTCATTAGTAATTACAGAGAACAGCTTTATCCTTCCCAACTCCCTGTACCCATGTTTGTTTGTTTGTTTGTTTTTAATTAGTCACACCTCAGAACACATTGTCAAGCATTTTGCCAGTAGTACTATTTTCACAATATTTTCATTAAACCTCTACCATGAGCCAAAATCTCTGCTATGGAAATATATTGTTGAATATATCTTTTAAAATAAAATTGTTTTGTGTATTACTCCATAATGAAAAATAGAGTAAAAAAATGTGTGCTCTTTGTTCTAACAGGACTGAAAGTCTAACAGAGAAAGCAAATATAAAATAATGAGCTGTGAATGAGTCCTTGATGCTACAATAACATACATCAAGGGAACCTCATCTAGTCTTAGAAGTCAAGAAAAGATTCCCAGAGGAACTGCATTTGAAACAGGTCTAAGGAATAAGTAGGGCATAGGTAGGTGGGGCTTGCAGAAGTGTTTTTAGGACCAAAGTCTTGAGATGTGCATTATAAAACTGAAAGCCATTTTGTCTGGTCATTGAGGGGAAAGGAAAGAATGACTTGAAATTAGACCAGAAAGATTTTGGGGCCATTTTCCCAAGGTCTTTAGTACTAATTCAGCATTGCACTTTCTTCTAAAAGCAACAAGAGCTGTTGAATGGTTTTAAGCAGAGGTATAAGATTGTTGCACAACACATTTTTCCTTTTTTTTTAAGTCCTTTAAATGTATCCAGTGATTTTAATACCATTTGTGGAAAATACATTTTTCTGCATTTGAATTGATTTGGCATCCTCGTAAAAAGAAATCGACAGTATACTTGTGAATCTATTTCAGAATTGTATTCTGTTCCCCCGAATAATCACCTATACTTTTTGCGGTACCATAATATCTTAATATATCTTTATATTAAGTCCTGAAATGAGATAATAAAAGACTTCCACATTTAATTCTCTTTTTAAAGATTATTTTGCCTATCCCTGCTCTCATATAAATTTTAGAATCAGTTTTTCAATTTCTATTAAAATGCCTGCTGGCTTTTTTGTTCAGAATATATTGAATCAAAATGTGAAATGGATGGCTAGTGGGAAGTTGCTCCCTAGCACAGGGAGATCAGCTCCATGCTTTGTGACAACCTAGAGGGGTGGGATAGGGAGGATGGGAGGGAGGCTCAAGAGGGAGGGGATATGGGGATATATGTACACTTATAACTAATTCACTTTGTTATACAGCAGAAATTAACACAACATTGTAAAGCAATTATACTTCAATAAAGATATAAAAAATAATTAATTAATTTAAAAAAAGAATGTATTGAATCTGTAAATTAGGGATATTGAACAGCTTTCAATCTGTGATATGTCTCTATTTGAGTCTTATTTAATTTCTTTCTGCAGTATTTTATAAGTATTAATATGGGAATCTAGAATCTTGAAATGTATTTTTAGATTATATGTTTTGTTGTCATTACAACATATTTTAGACTTAATTTTTCATGTAGTTTTGGTTTGTATATAGAAATAAAATAGAGTTTTCTGTAGTAATTTTGTACATTCCTTAGGATTTTTTATGTAGACAATCACTATACCTGTGAATAAAGACAACTTTCTTATTCCCTTGCTGATATTTATGCCTTTTGTTTTTCTTGTTTACTGCTCTGGCTAAGACCTATAGTACAATGATGACTGGAAATGTTGTGGGAATATGGTAATGTGGCTGATTTTGTGTGTGTTTTTATGAGTAAGTAGTGTGCTACCTTCTCTATTCACAATTGATAAATATGTATCTTTTTAGTTTTACGAGCCTGTTGTTTATAGTATCTAAGTATATCTGACCAAGGGAGTGAGTGAAAAATGACTGATATTATTAATCTAGTACATTTAGAAGGCATTTGCAACAAAATCCCTGCTCTGTTATCTCCATGAGCCTGGGAATTCCATTTTCAAACTCTCCTGAGATCAGGAAATGGGGTCTTTACACATAGTAATTGACTAATTAAATGTCTAATTCAAGATTGCCATACTCTACCATATTATCCCTATTACCTCACTCTTTAAATTTCACTGTAACTCAGTTCAGTTCCAATTTCAGAAGATGGAAAGAAAACTTTTATTCGATGATGTAAGAATTATAAAGGAAATGGCATTTAAAAATGAATGTAAAAGTTGAGACTCTCTTAAATATCGAAAACACAAAAGCTATGAGAATAGATAAGGGGAAATATATGAAGATGAAGTGAAATGACCAAAGCAGAGGGGAAAAATACACACGTGTTCAGGGAAGAATTGAAGTTCAGTTGGTTTATACTAAAAGGAGAAATTTATGTAGAAATGAGAGACAGAGATAGCAATATAGGATGGGTACATGTGGATATGCTGACTTCATTAATTATAGGTTTTATAATTTCTGTTCAAATTGGTACAATCATCTAATTGGGTATCTTTGCTCCAGTTTCTACCTGGATCAAGCCATTTTTACTCATTCTCCAGACTTAGCTTATAAAATAGTTTCTCTGGGAAGCTTTGTTAACATCTCAGATTGTTATTAAGATCTCATTGTTAAATGTACTTATATGTTGAAGAACTGCTCTTTTATAGCTTTACTTATTGTTGTAATTAAATCATTATTTGGTTAACCTTGCTAGTTGGTAAGTTCAGAGAAATGGGAATCCCACTTAAAAACCAGCTTTAAATTTTTCTTAATATAGAGAAGTATATGAATGAATGCATTCTCCCTGAAAAAAATGTAATAGAACATTTGTTCATCATGCATTCCTTAAGAACAGAGCTAAATGAATATTATTTTAAGGACTGGTGCTGACAAGATGTTTGACAAGGTACTACTGAGGCATGACTAATAAAAAATATGGGAGTTAAGGCCGGGGGAGAACAAAGCTGTTACCTATAATCACTAATGTGACAAGAATAAATAAATAGAAATTGGTGAAATCAATTGCATGGAAATGACTCACGATGAGTTTCCTGGGAAACTAAATACATTAATCCCCAGAAGTAAGAACCACATGCTGGCTGGTAAAAAGATGACTGGTAATTCCTGGAAATAAAGTTGCTTTGGCAGTAGGAGGTTGGGAGCTGAACGCCTGAGTTTGAATTTCATAGAGACATTGAGTGTAACAGATGGACAAGGAAGGCAGCAGGAGGAAATCAGAAGTCTAGTTGGGGCAGGATCTATAAAAGAGGTAATGGGAATCTGGTAGAAAGCAAGGCTGCTTTTGTAGGGAACTGAAGACCCAGAATCACTGTTGCTGGAATATAGGGAGAACCTTATCTTGATCCTGATAAATTCAGAGTGTCATGGACATAGATACACTACCAAATGTAAAATTGATAGCTAGTGGGATAGCAGCCGCATAACACAGGGAGATCAGCTCGGTGCTTTGTGACCACCTAGAGAGGGGGGATAGGGAGGGTGGGAGGGAGATGCAAGAGGGAGGGGATATGGGGATATATGTATATGTACAGCTGATTCACTTTGTTATAAAGCAGAAACTAACACACCATGGTAAAGCAATTATACTCCAATAAAGATGTTAAAAAAAAAAAAACAAAAAAACAGATTTGAATCCGGCCTCTGTATCCCGACACCAAATTAAATCTCAGAGACAGAGTTTTGGGTGAAGTAGAAAAGAATAGCTTTATTGCTTTGCCAGGCAAAGGGGGACACAGCAGGCTAGTGCCCTCAAAACTGTGTGTCCCAGGAACTGGGAGGGAGGGGAGTGGTTGTAAGGAGTTTTATAATCAAGGGGCAGGGTTACTGATAGGGATCGTGGTGCATGCAGGGCCCACATTCCCTCAATCCAGAGATCATCTGGCGTCAGGTGATGAGTGTTGAACTGTGACCTTCTCTGGAATGAAGAATGCTTCATCAAGTAGTTAACATCTTCATTTGGTGGTGGTATTAGTTCTGCAGAAGAGCTCCAAGATATTGCTATGTGTTTCCCTTGAGGGGGAACCAGGACCCTGCCCCAAGGCTGCACCCGGTGTTTCTTGACTGCTCTTCCCTTATCTCTGCATCCCCTCCCTTCCCTGATTAGCAACGGTTTGAACCTGCCCTTTGGAACTCAGGGAAGGGGACACAGAAAGGCTTTTGTGCCCAGGAACTCCACAGGGTCCTGCTCAGTTTCAGAGGTAGGGGTTGGGCTGTTTCTAGAGCAGCTGTTGTATAGGATTGGGACAGTTTCTTGAGAAATAATGATAAAAGTTTTTATACTTTGATACTTATATCTTTAAATGAGACTTTATTATATCTAACTTCAGCACCAGTTGTGATATTACAAATTTATTCTTTCCAATATTATAATTACTAGTTGTGTGTGAGTACTTCACTTTATGGCTGTATAAATATTATTGAAACTATCCCTGATTCTTCTTTAAAAGGAAGTTTGCTTTTTAACTAGAGTACTTCCAGAGGCCAGAGAACCACTTTCACGTCTGAAATACGCAGGTAATTTTTAATCATCAGAGGCTGCTCCGACTTAACCAAAGTGGGCATTTGCATATAGCTATATCTTAGATTATCACATTTTCAAAACTTATGGAAGTTATAAACAAAATAAGATTATGTTCATAGGGGAGCAACCCAACATTACTATTTCAATTTCTGTCAGGGATGCTAAATAAAATTTCTATATTTTCTCTCATTATTTTGATCCTTTTAGATTTCCCAGTAACAGTCTAAAAACCATGAATATTTCCCAAGCATTCTAATAGTGATGATGATGGTGATGATAATGGGAAGGAGAAGAAGAGGGAGAAATGACTGAAGGGGAGAGAAGATGAGATCGTGTGGCATAACTGAAATTACATTAAAATTAAATAGGAATTAGGGAGTACTGTTGTTAGCCTTACCATTAACTTCCCGAGAGACCGAGAAACAAATGCTTCTAGTTCTCTAGTTCTACATCTATACAATAAGTAAGTTCAACTTGGGGATCTATACAGTTACTTGTGTCACTCATATTTAATGTACTTAGGAAGAGAGTGGGACATTTTCATTTCCTTAAAGAAATGCCATCTTTGGCAAGTCTGGTTCTCTTTGAGCCTCTCTTTTCTTAAATGCTAAAAGGACCTTAAAATATAATGAGCAAATTCCTCGCAGGTCTGCTTGAGGGTATAATGAAATAACGCATAGGAAATTTCTATAGATTACTTGGCTCTACACAAAGATAGCATTTTATTTTTATGTTTGGCTCATTTACAGCAAGTTATATTTTTAGCAACTTATTATTTCCTGAAATTATATGTATATTTATAAAAACTTAGAAAATAACCATAAAAAATCAAATAGTATGCAATTTCATGGTGAGATGCAACCAAAACAGACATATGGGCAGTTCTAGAAGCTCATTTTCAGCTGCTTTGAGTTTGAGCCTTGGGAAGGCATTGAGATGAAACACATGTCTTCTGAACCTGACCCTTCTAGAGCTTCTAGAGCAGCCCATATATCCGTTTTGGTTTTATCTCACCTAGGTTTAGAGATAATCTCCTTACATACACTTAAGAGAAATGAATCAGACTAGAAACTGGTTGTTGAAATGCAAAACTCAGATACTTTTGCCAACCAAAATGAGGCTAATTCAATTATAGTTAAGGAAAGATCGTAGGCATTTTTTTCTCAAGTTTACAAATGTATACTAGTCCTTCATTTACTTTTTTTTCATATGAACCAGAACATATGAACTAAATTATTTCCTTGCTTTCCTAATTCTGTCCTTCTGCAGATACAAACACATAGTCAATTGTTCATGAGTGAATTCAGCTCTCCTCTGCTTCGGAGATTTATAGTCAGAGAAAGTTGTGCCTTCAATGAAATTCCAGGAAATTACCATATTAAGACACTTAAAATTCTGAAGACATTAGTTAAGACCTTGCACAGAGTTAGGATTTCAAAGCCCATTCACAGGGGAATATTGATCTTTTGTTTTAATCCCACAAATGGACAAGAGAACAAAATTAGAAAATAAACAGATAACAAACCACCACATTATTTTTGGATTAAGGGATTTATTACATTTAATGCATGTGAATTTCATTTTGAGGAGAAAATCTACTGAAATAAATTCTATCACAAATGGTGACATTAGACTTTAAATTTGGTTTATTGTTCAGTTTACTGCTGGCAATACATTTTTAAAAGATGAGAAATTAGTAGATATAAGATAAAAATAAACTACAAATTTTAAATAAAAAGAACCTCATATGGCTGTAAATTAATTAACACCATTCATAAAAATTCAAACATCAAAGAAAAAAAATGAATGAAAATTTGGAAATATTTTAAAATGCATAATGATGATATAACCCAGTAAGTTTTGAGAGGTACAGCTGTTTAGAAGGAAAATTTTAGATTTTAAAGTATATGTAACAATTCAAGGAAGCTTGAAATGAATTTTTTTAGTACTTTATATGAGGAACTTAGAAAAAAATAGCAATTTAAACCAAAAGTAAATTTAAGATAGAAATAAGAAAGGTAAGAACAGAAATCAATGAAAGAGAAGTCAAATATAAAACAGAGGAAAAAATCAAGGTCAAAATTCAGATTTTGAGAAAATCAATTATTTTAATTTTTAAAAGAAACAACATATAAGAAAAGAAGTGACCAATAGCTTCACAAAATTTTCATAATTATTTGGAAAATATTTATTTTTCTATATTCCAATGCAGAATTATTTTTTTTCCATTTTTTCCAGTAAGTGAAGTAAATATCTTAGCCTTCCTCATTCTCCCTCTTTTCCAAACACTTCCTCAAAATAGTCCTGTTGGCAAACTTAAGAGTAACCACAGGATGAGCAGGAAGCAGAACTACTCTTAGACAAAGTGGAAAGTTAATCCATTTGTTTTCCAAGGGTATAGAATCTTAGTTCATAACCTCTGCACCAATCAAAGAGGCTCATGGCCTCATTCTTTACTAGTTTATTTTCATCTTTAATTCTACATTTGTATTAAAGTGAATGATGAGGTCTATCAGTTGAAGGAGACTTCCCAGGAATTCAGAACCTGGTCAACCCAGCTCCAGTCTTGTATTGATTATTCTGTACAGTGTAGGCTTCCACGGGTAGCTTTTTTTTTTTTTTTTAAGAAAAAAACGTAATTATAAAACTGGGCATTTCCAAAATATGTGTCGTCTTTGCTGTGGAAATATTGAGTTGCAATTTTTTTGTTTGTGAGTCTGTATTCCTTAGATATGGATCCAAGTCTTTCTGATATGAGAAGTGTTATCCATAGATTATAGTACTTTTTCAACTGCACCTACTTCTAGAAATTGTTAATCAAATCAGGAAGGGTCAAATTAATTATTTTACAGAAAATTTTTGAGGATAATTTTTTTCTGAAAATGTTTTTAATTGTTCTTTATTTTTGAAGGATATTTTGAACTGATATAGGTTGACTTTTTTAAAAATTTTAAATCTTTAACTTTCTGTTTGAGAATATCCATTAGGTTGTTGTTGTTTTTAAATGTACATATCTATTAAAATTCCCTATATATTTATTAGTTATATCCATCTTTTTCTTAAATTATTCACGTATCCATCATGGGCATTTTAGCCAACTAATTCTAATAAGTGTGTTAAATGTGAATTTCCTCTTATTGATTGTTATTCTTTTGATGAGGTAGTAACACTTACATGCTTTCTGACTTTTTTTGTAATGTTTTATTGCATTAGGACATTGTATATAAAAGAACAGTGTATCTTGCAGTATAAATATTTATATTTTTGTACACATATGATTATATAATTATGTAATTGATACACATATATACACACAAATATATATATGAAAATATTTTGATTTAATGTTTTCAAGAGAATGTAAGTCCTTTTTTCTGCATGTTAGATGGGTCAAGGGCTTATCAATAATATTCCTCTAATAACTGAGTTAGGCAGTCACCGTCTCTAATTTTTTTTTAATTTTTTAATTTAATTTAATTTATTTTTTTATACAGCAGGTTCTTATTAGTTATCCATTTTATACATATTAGTGTATATATGTCATCAAATTTTAATCAGCTTGATTGAACCTCTAGTTTGCCTATACTTTGACCAGGTATTCTGCCACTCCCTGATCTGAGCTCATTATTATATTTTATTTCAGCTGGGAGGGATATTGGCCCATAGTTTCAGACTGTTTTAGTTTGCCTTTGAAGTCATCTGAGTTTTGTACATTTTAGTTACTGTATTTTACAGTTTTTGCATTTTTCATTTTCATCTTTATATATTCAAGCACTCTGTCAAAATTCTTAAACTTGTCTTTAATTTCTTAAGAAAAATAACCACAATTATTTTTGTGTACATTTCTAATATGTTCATTATCTGGATCTCCTGTAGACTTGTTTGTACTCTATGTTGTCTCTTGTTCTTGTCTTGCTTTTTTGTTTGTAGTATTGATAGTTTTTAATCAATTACTATAGGTAATTTGAGGTCTATTTGCAGAAGAATTTACTCTGGACATACCAAGCTGGGGTAAGATTACTAATATTGTCATATCATCAAGATTGATGTAATTCAAAGGTTGACTTCAGTTCCTGTGAAAAATATTCTGTTTGCATACCCTTAAAATTCTAGTGGAGTCTTTAAAATCCTATAATGTTTCAAAACCCTAGAATGTTTACCAATATCTCCAGTTCCTTACAATGCCATGGTAGTCTAATTCTGTTCATTCACACTATGAGCCCATTGACGTTTTTGGATTTAGTGGGCAACTCTAGGAAGAAATCAGCCCAAATACCAACATTTCTTTTGACTTAAAACCTCTCCTAATTTTGATCTAGCAGTTCTTAGCCTGGTAATGCTGCATTGTTTGTGCACAGATTATTTTATCCAGTTTTACTAGCGTTCTAGTAGTGATTTGAACTACCCATTCTGATGCTGACAAAAGTTATACTTGGTAAATAATATCATGTTACACTTCTATATATAAGGATGGTTGGTAAAAATATTTATTTTACAATATATGAAAAATTATTTAGAATAGACAAGAAATCTGGTATGAGAATTATCACTGGAAATCTGTTCCAGTAAATTTAATAGGTGGATAGGAAACCTAGGATTAATGTCATTAACGTCATTCAAAACTCAAACTTCAAAATGATGGAGTAATGTGCAGCCATTAGAAATGCTATCTAAACCTATTTTCCAAATGAATTAATTGCCCACTGTAAATTAATTGCCCAAATATTCCCTGAACATACCAGGTAACTTTATATCTCTCTGCTTTGTCCACTCCATTTTATTTTTCCAAACATTTTCTATTATATCCTATGCTACTTCTGTTTTTGCTTTTCATAGCAGGTTCCATCTTTTAGGAAAACTGTGAACACCAATTTCTCTGTAAGACTGGGATCTTTGGCCAGATCTTGAGTCCCTTTGAACTTCCATTGCCTCATGTTTAAAAAACAAACAAACAAACAAACAAACATACAAACATGTAGCACACAAAATTTATGTTCCTCTGAGTGCTATTTAAGGTTCTAAAGAAATAATGACTTGAAAATTTCTTTGAACGTTTATTTAGCTCAACACAAAGATAATGCCCTTTTATTATTAGATTTGTCTCCTTTTCAAAATGTGTCCAACAGCAATGTACCATTTTCTGAAATCTGTGTTCTATAAAAAAGATTAGCACATGACTATAAAAAAATAAAAGTAAAGGATATCCATTTTTTGCTGACATAAGGGTTGTGGTTCTCAGCCATATATAGCCTGAGCCACTGGAAAGCATAGAGATAAAAACCCACACATCCTGAATCAAAATTCTTCACAACAAGAATAATTGGCTTCCTTCTTACATGCTGTAAAAAAATGACTTTCGTGGAAAAGTACTTACTGAGATTCACAAATTCGGTCACTTTTACCAACCAAATTTGGATGAACTTAATAGAAGTTATTTAAGCTTTATATTTAGTATTTTCTGAAAATATACAGACACAAGTTAGATTTATATTTAATTTTTGTTTTATGTACAAACCTAGCAGTATATCTAAATTTTATTCTTTCTCTCTGCATTCCATACATATTCACTAACTTTTGTGTTTTCTTCTCCTGTGAAGAGAGATATAAGGACACATGATTTAAAGAACAAGGCTTTTATAGCTCTTGAGATGTTTATTTATACTAAGTCTAATAATAATAATAACAACATATATGGATGCCAGAATAAATGTGTTTATTTACTTAAGATAATTAGATACTGTTAAATTTTGAAGGATATCTAGTAATTGGATGATTTCCATCACCAATGTAGGTATATGATTTAAAGTTTAGGTTTGTTACTTAGTTTTACATTCTACAAGACCCAATCTGTAAGTTAGGTTGGGTGGCTGCAGAGTGAGTGAACAGCCAGTCTTTGGGGACCATGAAGAGGGTTGTTTCTTGTGAGAATAAAATAGTTGTCATTCTGCAAAAAGATCTGGACATTCAATAAATGGATCTTTAGAAGCCAGATCCACAGATAGGCCGAAAATCAGAATAGGTTGGGTGGCAGAATCTGGATCCATAGCCCAAGGTAGGAGAGCCCCAGACTCTATAACCCAGGTGTCTGAAGCCACTGGATCCACAGCCCAGTGAGTAGCAGCTTCTGGATCCAGAGCTCAGGGAGCAGCCTCTGCTGGACCTAAAGCCCAGAGACCCAGCATATATTGTCTAGCAGGGATGGTAGAGAGTGGAGGTCCTCGGACGGTAGCAGGATGTCTGGCAAGGACTGGACACCACACTGAATGCCTGGCACATTGTGGGCTCATAGCAGGTCTCCTGACAGCTACTATAGAGAGAGGAGCTCAGCTGGCATGTGCTGAGAGAGTAGAGGTCAGTGCTATAGACCAGGTTGCTGGAATAGAAGGAGCCTGGGTAGCACAGATGACTGCCAAGGGAGCTGGAGGAGAAGTTTCCAGAGCAGTAGTTGTAGGACATGTTGACCGGTGATGTGAGTTCAGCTGAATTAGACTGACAGTATTCTGTGGCATTAGACTGAGAATATTCTATGGCATTTATATACTCTCAGAAACAGGTGTTTACAGCTAGGTAAGGTCACCATTCCTACATGTCTGCTCCCTCATTTGCATAATATTACCGCAATCATCATTTCTGTAACTGCAGCTGCATAGTTTCCTACACATTGTATTTATGGGTGCTATAATAGTTTTTGTTACAACACAAAGCCAATAAACTAGTCATGTCACAAATGCTATGACCGTTTTATATTAATGACCATCCCATCACAGCCAAGAATGTCCCTCCTTCCCGGTATACGTTGCATGTGTATCTGAGTCTGGTTTTGCTGGGGTATGCATTCCTTCTAAGGATGAAGATCAAAATGGTACCATCTTTCTTTTTTATGTGGTTAGAGGCATAGCTTTGGCCTTCTAAAAAGCCTTCTAAAGATTGAAACTACTTGTGACTATCCATTTTTTTCTCCAAAATTAATTTCCAAGTATTAAATATTAATGCAGAGATCTCATATCCAATGGAGAAGGCCCAGCAATGTTACAAATGGAATGGAGGAAAGCTACTAACAGAGGGAACCCTGGGTCTGAAGCCATTGGATCCACAGCCCAATGAGTAGCAGCTTCCAGAGCCAGAGCTCAAGGAGTTGCAGCTGCTGAATCTAAAGCCCAGAGACCCAGGGTAAGTTTTCCAGCAGAGTGTGGAGGTCCTTGGGTGGTAGCAGGATGTCTGGCAGCGACTGGACACCACACAGGACGTCTGGCACCTGGTGGGCTCACAGCAGGTCTCCTGACTGTAGAGAGAGGAGTCCAGCTGGCAGGTGTTGGGAGAGCAGAGGTCAGTGCTGTAGACCAGGTTGCTGGGGTAGAAGGAGCCACAGGAGAATCCTGGCTAGCACTGGTAGCCCCCAAAGGAGTGGGAGGAGAAGTTTCCAGAGCAGCAATTGTAGGGCATCTTGATGGGAGATACGAGTTCAGCAGAATTACACTGAGAATATTCTGAGGTCTAAGGTCATCTTGTGGACTGGGTAATTATATACTCTTGTCAATGGTTCAGCACAGTACTGGTGCAATCCTCTCACATTTTTCACTCCTCTTCTGCATGTGTGTAATTCATTAATCGTCTCTGTAATTGCAGTTGACTAGTTTCCTACCTATTGTATTTACTGGTGCCATGATTTATTATAACACAAAGCAAATGGCCATTCCTGTACAGAAATTCTAGGACAGTTTGTCTGGTATCCTCATCCTATTAAGGCCAGGAAAGCCCATTTTTTACTTCCTGGCCATGACTCCATGTATATCTACTCCTGCTTTGTTCTGGGATTTCTTCTGTCACTTTTCTACCATGTCAAGTGATCAGTGGCATAGCTTTGTTTTTTATAAGGATGCTTCTAATGACTGATTCTACTTGTCCCTACTGATTCACATTCTTCAAATTTATTTTCCATCTATCACATATTATTATACAGTGCTCCTCATATCCAATTGAGGGAAGAAAAATAACACATAATGAGAAATGGCTAGAAACAGAAAGGAACCAGGCAAACATTTAAAGACAAAGTGACTCCAGAAGACTGAATTGGGGTGGAACCACAGGAAGAAACTGATTTGGGGCATGTGAAGAGGGAGTGGGTATAATGATGGTAGTTTGAAAAACTGGGAAAAGGGATGAAGAGACAGGGATTTCAGGTATCTCTTCTACTTGCTTTGAGACTATGGATCTAAATGACATTAAAAAAAAAAACACTTCAAAAATGAATATAATTTATATATTTTCATATATTTTTATTTACCTCATAAAAAATTTAAAAGAACCTGGGTTCTGCATCCTAGAACAACTTAGGCTTTTCTCTGCTCATACTGTGAATGATTTTTGTGCATTTTTCAAAGTCAGTTCCTTTTCTGTAATTTCTTTCAAAAATATAAAATATTTTCCCTTTGTCACCCCTGTTCTCCATTTTATTTTTTCTGTTGTATAATATAATAGCTGAGTGCTAATTTCCAGTGGGCTAATTATATCAGATAAACTTGCACTGAAATAAACACAGAAATTCTTTAGGATGAAGGAAAATAATCTTAAAAGGAAACATTAAATTTCAAGAAAGAATAGAATATTTGTTAGTTGGATTCTCCAGGAAGCAGGCACTGAGACAGGAATGGAAGAACAAAAAGTTTGTAAGAGATTAACACTTGTGAGAAAAAAAAAAGCCATTCTACCATCTTGTTCAGTCATTGACAAGGGGCTGCCATGAGAAAAACCTGACCTTGGCTTGAAATCGAGGCAGATTCAAAAGAAGCCAACAAAGAAAGGCTGTCAGCTAACCTCACTTGTCACAGCTGGATAGCTATTCTTTTTTTGAAGTGATGTGATGTGAGTTCCAGTGCAGATCTGTACCTGTCACAGTCTACCATTTTCACCTTGAGGGTCAACTTATCAGGAGAGAGATTCTCCGTAGCTCTGGTTGATCTCCCTTCCTGAGGGGAAATGTTCAAGAGTAACTCAGTGGGATAAAACACAGACTCTGTCACTGCATTTGATCTTGGACCTGAGGTGGGTACTCATTATTTCCCTCCTTCACAACCATTAGAAATTTGTTTCACCCTCAGCTACCACTTCTATTGGTCTCAGTGGATTTCTTGATGGTATTACCTATGCCCTTTCCTAAGAGGTATGAACACTGATAACCATACCCTTTTCTTGCTATAGTTACTGCATATGACAAATCACATCCTCAATTGGGCAGGAGTTTCCAAGGGCCATCCAAGTAGATCAACTGAGTTCCACACATACTCCCTCCTACCCTCACTGTGTAACAGTAACCCTACTATTTTCTGCTAAACAGGATTATCTACCCTTGAATTAGATGGTAATTCTCTCTCTCTCTTTTTTTTTTTTTTTCTTGCTGGTACCTGAAACAAGGAACTCAAAGTGCTCAGCCAGCAGTCATAATTGTAGTTCAATGAGACCCTTGATATGTCCGTTAGAAAGTCTATCTTTGGGAATAGGTCTTCTATCCTTGGAAATTTCAGTTGCAGAAATAGGAAGCACAAAGTTCTTAAATGGGTCATTGGGGATGACAGTAAGTGGATATTTGGGACCCAATCTTTGAGGAGATTGCGTCCATGCTCCAAGCAAACTTCAGCTTTGCCGTCACTGGGGCTATTTAATGCACTATCAGGCAGACAGCTTCAGGGTCCTGTGGTTTTTGATATAACTTGTGGATCCCACTTCTTGCTATCTCTACTATGAAGTGGATTTCCTGATTAGATGCTGCCTTGTGAGGAATTCCATGCTGGTGAATCAAGTTTTTCATTAGCTCCTGAATAATATTGGTGCTGAGATAAGCACAAAAAGCAGAGGCTTACTCTGAATAGGTAGTTATGTGTTTGAGGATGAACCACTGATCCTTTCAGGGCACAAGGGGGCCATGTTAACTTGCAACCAAGTGACCGGTTGGTCTCCTTGAGGAATAGTGCCATACTGGGAGTTTAACATTAGCCTCCATTGCTGACAGATTGGACATTTGTAGTGGCATTAATTATATCAGATTTGTAAGTGGGAGCTTATGCTGTTGGACCCATTCATAGCCTCTGTGGTCACTTATTCACATGCTCATCTTGCCAGCATTGTGAGGACTTCTGGCAAAGGCAAGCTAGCTCGACTGACAGAGTCATTTTGTCAACTTGATTTTTTAGTTCCTCTTCCATGATAGATGCATTCTGGTGGGCATTAAGAAGAAACACAAAGATCTTGTCACTTTGGACCTACTTGCATATATCCATCCATATGTCTCTATACCAGATTTTATTATCTGAATATTATATAGTCTCCCTTCCAGGTTTTTAACTAGCTGGTCAGGTCAATCGCGACTGTCCAGGAATCTAGATGTATCATCAACTGGGACCACTTTTCTCTTTTATACAAAGTGAATAACCAGGTGCTAGACATATGCTTCTACACATAGAGAAAATATTTTTCTCATCACGGTGTTTAAAGGCATCCATGCAATGAGCCAATCCATCTGCAAGCCTTGCTTGGGCTTTTCCCTTCCTCCTTCAGCTGGTCATTTGAGGCACCAAATGTGACCACACATGTGATGTGAGAAAGAGGTGGTGGTGCAATGCTGGTCGGTGACATGGGGGTCTGGGCTTCTGCTTATGGAGCCTGCTTTCTTGTCCTGCTAGTGTTCATTCCTGTATGAGCTATTTCCGTCTTACAATGGATTGCTACTGAGTCCACCTGACTTCATGACTTGGAAGTTTCAACAGAACGCAGCTCACGATGGACAGCTACAGATGCATCATCACTTGTCCCACAGTCAAGTCTTGTATCTCTACCAGATCCAAGTAGTTTCCAAGGATCTGATTATCCAAAGATATGTTAATTTTCAACTACAAATTATAAGACCTTGTTCTACAACTTTATTTGCCTGCATTGTGATTTTCCCACTGAAGTGTGCCGTAAACTCCACATTGCAGTTATATTTTATTTTATTTTTATTTGTTTCAATACCACAGATGCCACCAACACCATATGGTCTGCCAGATTGTTTGACCCAACTAGTAAGGTTGCTTGCATCTGAGACTAGACCTACAGAATCTTTTCCTGCTCCTGGTCTAAAGGAAGCTTTGTATATAGGCCAGAGAGGTACTTCTACTTGGGGAGTATGTTTGTTCCAGAACCCCAAAAAGCCTACCAGATGCTCTGGTACTTTATTTGTAGTAGAGGATTTAAGAGATTTAACTGTTTGTTATATATTTTATTTTTTTATATTATGTTATATATTTAATATGAATATATTTATATAAAATAAGGAAATATAATGACATACTATTTTACATAATGTTTGACAAAAGTTTTATTTTATAAAGTATTTTAAAATGTTTAAATAAGTAGAAAATAGAATGAAAATGAGCAGGCAGAAAACTATTTTAACAGTATGAATAAGAGAAGATGAACCCTAAGATTAATGTGATCCAAAACTCAAGATATCCAAAACAATGAAGTGAAAGAGACCTATTATACCTCTCTAGCTGATTTTCCATTACTAATCCATACAAATTGTAACTTGATTTTCAATAATTTCCTGAACACAAGTACCTTTGTACCTCTCTGCTTTGATCATTTTATTTCACCTTCTCAGAATTCTCCTTATTCTCTCCCATGTTGCTTACGTCTTCACTTCTTATATGAGTCCTCATCTATCATAAAGTCTTGGATCTTGGTTTTATTGTAAGACTGGGACCTATAGCGAACCCTTAATCTGCTTTGAGTCTTCATTTCCTTCTGTGTAAAATAACTAGTTCATAAAATGTGTGTTTCTCATGATTCTTATAACAGTCTGAAAAATGATGAATAGGAAAATTCTTTGAACCTTGTTCTTTATCTCTGTATAAAGATACTGTCTTTTTGTTATTTGCTTTAGACCTTATCAATATGTTATCTATCTTAGCACTATGCTGTTTTCTGAAATATGTGACCTATAAAATGTCAGAATGGCAACATAAAACATAAAAACAAGGAGAGTGTAAATGTGTGTTGCGATATGAATGAAATAGTGACTTCTGATTGTTTGAAAGCCTTGTTTTTTCCAGCCATGTTTAGTTTGGATCTTGGCTACAAGAAGGTGAAACTCTACATCTCATGAACCTAATTAATTCTCACCAAATATAATTGGCTCCCTCTTTACACCTGTGAAGAAATCAATTATATACAAAGGTACTCAGCGAGATGAAGGGATATGGTTTTTTGCCACCCAACATTGACTGAATCAAAGAAAGCTCTCTAAACTAACGCACAAAACTTTTCATATAACCTAAAAATTTTCCCCGTTCAGTTGTATTTTCCAAATTGCTTGTTTGTCTCCTTCAGTCAGCAAACATCAAGACCCCATATCCTTTGAAGAAACTGTGCTCTATGCCACTCCTGAGATTATTATTCATGTGAAGTTTATGCATGCAATGTAAGGATTTCAGAAAACAGAAGTTTTGAAGAAGAAAATGTTTAAACCCTCAAATAAATTAGTTCAAATCTATCAATATTAGTTTTTCAAAGTTTGCTTTCAGAGGTATAGTAAACGTTAACTCAAAAACAGCCTCCATAAAAAGCAAAAGAAAAAAAACACAATTAGTTAAAACTAACAATAAAATTAGTAGCATATTTGCAAGCCAGATTGAATGAGTTTATTAGATTATATTCATTTAGGTTTTTATCCATTTTGTGAATAAAATGCATGAACAAGGATCCCATTAATTCATTAACATTAGTTCATTGTTTGTTAACATGAATTTCATTAATTGATTAAGTAATATATTTCATTTATTTTACTAATTCTGTTAATTTATTCCATAAAATTAATCATTAAGTTCAGTATATGTGGCAGACAGTTTTTTGGTCAGTATTTTATGAATGGAAAAAAGGTGAAGAACAGTTGATCTTCCCGAAGATCATGAAGATGATAGAAGCTCTGTATAGAGGTTGGACACATTGCTCACATCTGAACGTTCGACAAGCTGATCAATAGAAGGCAGATCCACAGATTGGTCTGTAACACAGTGATTGGCAGCTCCTAGAGGCAAAGTTGGATGGATGGCAGAATCCGGATCTATGGTTCAGCTAAAGGAAGGCATAGACTTCATAACCCAGGGGTCTGAAGCCATGGGATCAAAAGCCCAGTGTGTAGCAGCTTCTGGATCCATAACCCAGGGAGCAGCCTCTGCTGGACCGAGAGCCCAGAGACCCAGCATAAGTTGTCCAGCAAGGACTGTAGCGCATGGAGGTCCTTGGGCGGTAGCAGGATGTCTGGCAGGGACTGGATTGCACACAGGATGTAAGGCACCTGATAGGCTCATAGCAGCCACTCTGAAGAGAGGAGCCCAGATGGCAGGAGCTGGGAGAGCAGCGATCAGTGCTGTAGACCAGGTTGCTGGGGTAGGAAGAGCCACACGAGGAGCCTGAGTAGTGCAGGTGGTCCCCAAGGGAGCGGGAGGAGAAGTTTCCTGAGCAGCGGCAGTAGGACATGTTGACAGGAGATGTGAGTTCCAATGAGTGACAAAGAGAAGATTCTGAGATTTAATGTCACCTCCTGAACTGGAGTGTTTTTATACTCTGAGCCATGGGTGTGGCATTCTACACAGTCACCTTTCTCACGCTTGTAATCTCTCATCTCTGTATGTGTAATTCAATAATATTTTCTGCAATTGCAAATGAAAAATTCCTTTCATCTCGTATTCATGGGTGAATTCACTGTGTTGTTAAAGCACTAAGCTAGTGACCTGTTCCAAAGTCAGAAATTCTATGACTACATGCCTTTGATGCCATCTCATCATGACCAGAAAATCCCCTACTCTTCTCACTGGCCAAGATTCTTTGTTCATTTGACTGTATATTGGCTGGTGGATGCTTAGTTCTAAGGGGAGAGATTAAGATGAAGTAAATTTTTTTTTGTCAGTGGAATAAAGGCACCCTATTTGCCACCAATGATTTTCTTTCCCTAACTTTATTTCATTACCTAAAATTCCTTTTACATATTTTATTATAAAATTGCTTCTCAAATTCTTTAGAAAGAGAAAATAGATCAGATAAATTGAATAAGAAATATGGTGGATCACAGAGATAAACCAGAACAAATGTTTAGAGGCAAAAATGACTAAAGAAGTCTACTTTGAAGCAGAGACTCAGGGGATGCCAATATGTGCACATGTGAAAAGACTCAGAGTCAAATATTTTAGAGGCAAGAGGAGATAAGGAGTGACTTTATGGGGCTTTCCATCTCTGTAGTTTAAATTAAAAAGTTCAATATGAGTATAGTTTATGGCTTTTCATGTATATATTGTCCCTTTTGTCATCTATATTTAAAATTTTCTAAAGGTCTTTCTTCTCTAGGACAACTCCCATCAAGCAATACCTTCTGAACATTTCTACCTTCAGATTCTTTCATATGATTTTCTTTTTCACTGTAAAACATACTTTTTACCTACTCTATTCCTTTAAGATTATTTTTCCACTGTAAAATATCTAGATATCTTCTTTTTCTAGAGCTTTCTATATCAGGTAAACCTGAACTAAAATGAATATTGAAGGATTTTCTCAAATTAAAAACATGGTGATCTCAGAGGGAAATTTGGAATTGCAGGAGAGGAAAAGAAGACTGAAATATGAGTGAATTATGTCTAAATAGACATTGTACACAGCACTAATAAAGCGGTTCTTAATATATAAGAAGAAATAAACATAATAAATTAAGAATGATCATTAAAATCTAAGATTTTGCTTAAAAATGAAAAGCCTGGAAAAAATAACAAAAGAGTAAAATTATACCATTAAACCATTTTATTACTCCTCAAATGCATGAAAGGAGACAAAAAGAAACATAAAAGATGGATTAAATAACAGTAAAATAGTAAATATGTAGGTAGAAATCTGACTGTATCAATAATTAAGTTAAATATAATATGACAAAATAGTCCATATAAAAGACTTAGAATATCAAACTGGTATGAAAATCAAAATTATTTTCTACATAAAAGAGGTTTTCTTGAGGCTTCCCTGGTGGCGCAGTGGTTGAGAATCTGCCTGCCAATGCAGGGGACATGGGTTCGAGCCCTGGTCTGGGAAGATCCCACATGCCGCGGAGCAACTGGGCCCGTGAGCCACAACTACTGAGGCTGCGCGTCTGGAGCCCGTGCTCCGCAACAAGAGAGGCCGCAATAGTGAGAGGCCTGCACACGGCGATGAAGAGTGGCCCCCGCTTGCCGCAACTAGAGAAAGCCCTCGCACAGAAACGAAGAGCCAACACAGCCAAAAATAAATATAGAAATAAATTTTAAAAAGAAAAAGAAAAAAAGACCTAAAGAAGAAATACATGGCGAATTTCTTTCTTCTCTTTAAAAAAAAAAAAAAAAAAAAGAGGTTTTCTTAAATATGAGGAAACAGAAAAGGAAACATA
The DNA here is from genome assembly GCF_949987535.1 of Balaenoptera acutorostrata. NCBI lineage: Eukaryota > Metazoa > Chordata > Mammalia > Artiodactyla > Balaenopteridae > Balaenoptera > Balaenoptera acutorostrata. The sequence continues at coordinate 137,370,197 of NC_080067.1, read as the reverse complement.
AAAGATATATCCGGCAAAAGAAACAAAAATGCTAGTTCTACTTTATTAATCTCAAAGTTTGCTATATGTTAAGAAGTTTATTGTATATTAAGCAAGATACTTCTTAACAATCAATCTGTCAGACTTCCAGGAGGATGCACATTATTTCATTAGTTATTTAAATGTTACACTAAGGCCATACCATCCAATAGAGTAGGCACTAGCCACATATATCAAATTCAATTTGCATACATTAAATTAAATTAAATTAAAATTCAGTTCCTCAGTCATATTCATCACATTTCAAGTGCACAACAGATAACGTGTGGCTAATGGATACCAAATATTGGAAACTGCAGATAAAAAATATTTTCAGCATCAAAGAAAGTTCTACTGGGCAGTGCTGCCTTAAAGATCACAGCCGATTGTTGATTTGCTAATATAAATTCATATTTTTACTGTTTTCTGTACAATGCAAGAATGTTAGAAATCTTAAGGCCATTTATCCTTACCCCAATTCATGTATTATTATGTTAGTATTTTCGTTTTATGTATGCTTATGCATATTGATAAATATTTGTCCCCATGTTTTTACAGGCAATATTTGCTTAAATGTACCCAATATATATTTTTCATTTACTCTTTATTCCTTCCTACATCTTTTTGCTATATGCTAGGATCATTTTGCTTTTGACTATGTATAACTTTTAACTATATATTTTTGTGCTGGAAGGCTAGTGACAAGTTCTCTAAGTTTTCAATTGTCTGAAAATATCTGTATTTCTATTTCCTTTTTGAAACAGATACTCACTAGTCATGTATTCTAGTTTTAAATTGTTCTTTCTTCACAAATTTGAGGCTATGTAATTGTTTTCCTACCTTCCCCTTTCTATATGTTTAGAATTCAGTTGTCAATTTTATTGTTGCTTTTTTTGAAGGTAACTTGATTTTTTCCCCGTGGGTTGTTTTACTTTTTTTTTTTTTTTCTTCTTCTTGTTCATCAGTTTGACTCCATTGTGCCTAGGTGTGGGCCTTTCTTCATATTTGTCATACATGGGATTTGTAACATTTCTTGAATTTGTGAATTGATTTTCCTCTATTTGGAAAATTCTCTCTGGATCTGTTTCTATTCCATGCTTCTTCTCTTAGATTTGGTGATGTCTTGCCTTGTCAATGGCTGTTAATTTTTCATTGAATATCAACGTGTACATATATATATTTATATATATGTATACATATGTGTGTCTGTGTATAAATATACATATATGTGTATGTATACACACACACACAACTTGTTTTAGGACTCCAGTTGAAATTTTTAGACCTTTCCATATTCTCCATGTTCCATATGCTCTGGAGTGCTGTTCAATATTTTTATGCTTTCTTAACTTTTTAGTTTGAACATACTCTTCTGAACAATCTCTAATTGTTTCCTCAGCTATGCCTAATTTATTTTTAATCCAATTGTAAGAAATTCTACATTTAATTTATTGCATTTTTTAATTTTAGAATTCTACTTGATTCTTTTAATATGTTTCAATGTTCTGCCAAATTTTTCTATCTCTTTATTTCCTAAACATATGGATTATAGTTATTATAAGATCTATGTCTTACCTTTCCATTTACTGAATCCCTTATAAGTCTGTTTATACCACATAACACATATTTTCGTTTTAATAATTTCTTAAATTCTTGAAGTCTGATAAATTTTCCTTGGATATCAAACTATAACTATATCTGTATCATCTATATATTCATCTATATTTACATATTCATTTATAGCTATATAGTCATTGGTAAGCAGTGCTTACTATGTCCACTCTAGAAGAGCCATATAAAATATGCCAAAGGGATTGAGAGAGATCACTAGGAATGGGGATAACCTTGAATACATTTTTTTAATTGTTTAAAAAGTTAATCAATTCTAAAGCAAGAACAGACCACTATGGACATATGTGAAGAAAAACAAAGTGGGAGACACTGGAGATGAAGTGAGGAAACTAGTGACAGTGGTAGAAAGAGGGACAAATCTGCCAGGATTTTCTTCTAACCCAGTGGACAACCTATGGATACTCTACTTTTAATTCAACCAAATCAAAATTGTTTCAAAATGAACGCAATTCATGATTTTTGTAGATACATTTATATTTGTAGAACGTCCTAGAGTTTCCTCTCCCACGATATTTCTGAACCCCATCACAAAATTTTGAATGCCTTCTGAGCATTTCCAAGGCCTTGGTAGATCCCTACTTAAGTACATGATTCTGTCCCAGCTTTCTTACTAAAGGTGGACCCAGGTTTTGAAAACCTTGAAGTTTATAACTTCAGGGTCCTTTTTTAGCACAAAGAATACAACACTGTGAATATAATAGTAGATATAAATATGAATACTACTTTAGAATAAAGATAATATTAACCAACAAAAACCTACAGGTTAACTAAATACACAAATATTACAAAATCAAGACATTAATATATCATCTATAAACTTTCCCCAACATTTCTTGGCTACACAGTCCTTGATCACCTCTACGTAGGATGATGGTTTTATCAACATGATTTTCTTTGGAAAGAATAGAAATATAATTCAGTTTTTCTCTAGAATTGTATATCAAAATCACTTAAATTATTTTTGATGACATGGAAAATTTTCTTTCAACATTGCCATTTGTTATTACTAATGCTGCACCTGTAACATCCTCCGTTACTCCTTCTTGGTCAGAGCTTCAAGCCTGGGGTTATGCTTAGCTCTGCCAGGTGTCCTGGTTCACCTCCCCTCCAAGTCTTCTGGCCCTGGGGTTTGGGGGCTTGTGTGAGGATCAGCTGCAAATGGCTGTGGACCCTAGGTTTTAGTGGCCTCCTAGCAGGTAGCAGAGCAGTATCCTGGTTCAAATACTTCTTCTTGAAGTCAAAGCTCCCTGAGGTCCTGAGGTTCATCAGGTTGACTCTGTTGGCTAGAGGTAGTAGAGGCAGCTCTCTGGATTCAGCCACAGCCCCAGCACTACCACAAGGACACAGAAGTGACATCAAGTCCATAGCAGCCCAGCTGGAACAACAGCTTTCTCCAAGCCTCCCCGGAGGGGTGCCAAGAGAGCTTTGGAAAAAGTTAAGCGAAAGAATCCTCAGGAGGACCCTCACACTTAAGTTTCATTAGGTTAAATCTGTCTCTGTCTTTACCTTAGATACCCTGCCCAAGATGTCTGAATATGTGCTATTGATGTTCTCTTTGAGATATCAGGAACCTACGTGGAGTGCCCAGATCTCCCTCCAAGATACCTTCCATGGCAACGTCTCTCTCCAGTGCTCCACCCTAAGCTTTGATCATTACATTGTTATAACTTATTGTTACTTTTGTTATTTGTCTTTGATCTTCTTTAACTCCAAGTTAAAATACATAGGAACATGTCTGACAGATTTATCATATTCTTTAAGTATATTGCTATGTTTCTGACAATTTCAAGAGAAATGCACTGATGTAACACACACCAATGGTCAAATATGTGTTATCAGGAACTCAAGAAGTTAATGTCGTGGCTTATGGCACTGAATTGTAGCTTTATTTAATAAAAATGAAATAAAATTATACTATATATGCTTAAATTATCAATCTTTCCTCAATGTAAAAATATGTTTAATTGCCACTTAAAAAAAGAAATCACTATCCAGCATTTTTATAAGTCAAAGGAAAGATGAAGTAGCTGCACCCACATCAAACAGCTACTTTTTGAAAGCTTATCTTATGATCTTTTAATTTTCTAATTTTTTATTACTGGGCATATACCCTGAGAAAACCATAATTCAAAAAGAGTCATGTACCAAAATGTTCATTGCAGCTCTATTTACAATAGCCAGGACATGGAAGCAACCTAAGTGTCCATCATCAGATGAGTGGATAAAGAAGATGTGGCGCATATATACAATGGAATATTACTCAGCCATAAAAAGAAATGAAATGGAGGTATTTGTAATGAGGTGGATGGAGTTAGAGTCTGTCATACAGAGTGAAGTAAGTCAGAAAGAGAAAAACAAATACAGTATGCTAACACATATATATGGAATCTAAGGAAAAAAAAAAAAAAAAAGGTCATGAAGAACCTAGTGGCAAGATGGGAATAAAGACACAGACCTACTAGAGAATGGACTTGAGGATATGGGGAGGGGGAGGGGTGAGATGTGACAGGGTGAGAGAGTGTCATGGACATATATACACTACCAAATGTAAAATAGATAGCTAGTGGGAAGCAGCCGCATAGCACAGGGAGATCAGCTCGGTGCTTTGTGACCACCTAGAGGGGTGGGATAGGGAGGGTGGGAGGGAGGGAGATGCAAGAGGGAAGAGATATGGGAACATATGTATATGTATAACTGATTCACTTTGTTATAAAGCAGAAACTAACACCATTGTAAAGCAATTATACTCCAATAAAGATGTTTAAACAAACAAGCAAAAAAAGAAATCACTATCCAGCATTTTTATAAGTCAAAGGAATGATGAAGTAGCTGCACCCACATCAAACAGCTACTTTTTGAAAGCTTATCTTATGATCTGTTAATTTTCTAATTTTTTTCATATGGACTCCTAGCCACTGGGGTAAAAATCCTAGCCCATGAAATTCTGTGAAGATCATGCCTTTCTCAAATCTCTGTCTTCTTTCTTGAAAATAGTTGCCTTATCACAAGTAAGAATGACTTTTTACTGGCTCAAAGCAGGATCAGTGTTAATTAAAATAATAAATTCAGCAAAATTTGTCTGTAGTGACACAACCTTCTGGCTGCAATGATGCCCTTCTCTCCTCAGTACACCTCTAACCGTCCTTACATCAATGTGGCAATCAATGATACCAGTTGGAATAATACATCACAAACTCTCAGGTCCTCTATCAAATCCAACCTACATAGTTTTGTTTATTGCACAAGTGTGGGTCTCCATACGCTTTTAATTAAACTCCAAATTAGTTGCCTATATTTAAAAATCAAAAGAATTCACATAAAATGTGGATTTATGACTTCCAAAATTTCTGAAACTCTGGCTACATCGGGCTCCCTTGCTTGTCGTTGCCTGGAGCTGCATACAAGCTGCTCCATTCATATGGGGTGTGCTTCCCTCTAATTCCCAACAACTCTAACCACTCCGCTAATTTCAGTTACCATTAGTCATTGAGCTGGCACTACTATTTTGTTGTGTTAGTTAATGCCTACATCATAAATAGGAGAATGAGAGATGAATTAGAAGCTTTGGGTGTTAAGACAGTTTGTGAAAACCAACTCCCTTGTGCACTTGAAGGATATTCTTCCGTGTTTAATAGAAAAATACCATGTATCTGTGTTGATGGGCTGGAATATAAAACATCAATTATGGAACAAATCACAAGCCAATTGGACCACCTCACTTATGTTGATGATCCTCTGACTTAAGTTCTTTAGATGCCAGCAGAATTTGAGTTGGTTTTTATATACTGGGCAAAGACTTAAATCAGTGGTGTCTTACTGCTGAATATGCAACAAACCATCCTGAAAAATACATAAACAATTAAAAATAACCCAGATGATTGAACTCCTTCCCAGGCCACTCCATATGTGATTCTGATTGTTAAATCAGAATTTAACCATTGTTAAACTAAAGGTTTAACATCTAGCTGGTAGCCCATAGGAGATGCTTATAGCTGTGTGAAATCATGCTACATGCCTGACAAGTGTAACCACTTTTGTACAGGAATTGTCTTTCCAAGAATATAAAGCAGAACATTAAAAAGAGAGAAAGGGAAATCTATTTTCTGTTTATAACATCATAATTCTATTGTAATGGGAGGTTTCTGCTAATAATATGCAGTACCCCTTCTTCTTGTTACTGCAGAAATATAATAGCTATTATGAACACTGTTGTTTGGGAATGTTGAAGATGGATTTAGTAACATTAATATCCATCTTGCAAGATGCGGCATCTTAGGGATTGAACAAAGGCTGCGTGTCACTACCCAGTGACACAGTGCAGATGGCCTCATGATGACTAGTAATGACTCACTATAAATACAGGAGAGAAGAGCAATTTTGACAGACTATGATAGCTACAATTGGGAGGTGGAATAAAAATGGCTTTTTAGTTAAAAATCAGATGAATAGCATGTTGAATATATGAGGGGAACTGAGACGGTCCATGGCATATAGTAGACACTCCATAAATATATGTTGATTGACTGAAAAGGGAATTTAGATAGCAGATATCTTAAATGAAATAAAGCATGTAAGAAGGTTATGCAAATATTAGCCACTTTTTGTTTGATCGGGTAGCTGAGTGAAGGTTGACTATACCTATTAACAGATTTGGAAATTTTTCCCCTCAGAAGTCATGCTCAGATAAGACTCATAGGCTTGGATTTATCCATCTAGTATCAAGTCCTGAGCTAGTGGAGAGTAGTGAGATGGGGAAAAAGAAAATGCTAGAAGACATGTGTGTGTGAGCACATTTCCTCTCCTGTCACTTTGTGGAGGTTTGGCCTCTTCCTGATCTGGGGTTGTCACCATCCCCTGCCTCATTTCTTTTTGCCCAAAGTCTTTGCTGATTGAAGGCATGATGAGTGGCATACAGAAGGCAGACCCATATTTACTCTGTATTTATTCTTCTAACCTCTGGAAGGTAACATAGGATTGGATGAGCTTTCTGATCATAAACTCTCTTCATCTCCAGAGGTAGGGGTAGGTGCGTTGGGGGAATATGGGTAGGGAATATCTGGAGGGGAGAGCAGGAAAAAAGATGCTGAAGAGGAAAAGTTTATCCCAAGATCTTTCTGGATTTTCAAAGCCTTAAAAGTAGAGGATACTTGAGATTTCTTTGTTTCCTAGGCTGTTCACCCCTGTAATTAGGTGGAGCCCTAGACAGGAATGGAGCCTAATTTTCTCTCGAGCGGACTGGTTTTGTAGTGCTAGGTTGGCTGAACACAGCAGTGGTTGGATGATTGGAGATACAGACATAGCAGAGGCCATGGTATTCCAATGTCTGTTGGAGACAAATGGAGAGAGCTCTGACACCTGAGAAACCTCTAATTTAGGGTCTTTGTTTTGGTTTTCTCGCTTAACTTGCAGGGTAAGCTGCTTAACTCTATTTATTTTCCCATTGCAGTGCTCAAATTCTATGATGCTAAAATTTGGTTCTGGCAACATCGCTGGTGCCCAGAGAGTTCTGTCTTAGACAAAGTAGACTAAGGTTTTGATAAGAGTGGTTAAAGGGCTGTAAGGCATAGTTTTGTCCATTTATTTCTAGGGAAGTGTTATGCACAGGGTTCCTTCTTCCTTTCTTGTTATCTTTTTTGATATTGAATTTTGAACTTATCCTAAAACCACTATTTGATTTATTTCTAAAAACTTGGAATTTAAATAAAACAAACAAACATATAGGGCACTGTGGAATGAAGTATGTTTGATCACTCAGAATCTTATTTTTTTAAATTATTGAACTATAGTTGATTTACAATGTTGTGTTAGTTTCAGGTGTACAGCAAAGCGTTTCAGTTGCATATAAATATTCTTTTTGAGATTCTTTTCCATTATAAGATATTCCAAGATACTGAATATAGTTCCCTGTGCTATATAGTAGGACCTTGATGTTTATCTATTTTTTAAAAATTTATAATGTTTTTATTGTGCTTTTCTTATTACAAAAGTATTTCATGCAGAAAATTTGAAAAATACGGATAAGCAACAAATAAATATGTAAGAAACACTTGAATCTTATCACCCCAAAATATTCACTGATAACATATTATTCTTCACTCTTTTCATTTTTTATTTTTTAAATTTTTATTGAAGTATAGTTGATTTATAATGTTTCAGGTATACAGCAAAATGATTCAGTTGTATATATTCTTTTTCAGATTCTTTCCAATTATAGGTTATTACAAGATATTGAATATAGTTCCCTGTGCTATACGGTAGGTCCTTGTTGGTTATCTATTTTATATATAGTAGTGTGTATCTGTTAATCCCAAACTACCAATTTATCCCTCCCCACATTTCCCTTTTGGTAGCCTTAAGTTTGTTTTCTATGTCTGTGAGTCTATTTCTGTTTTGTAAATAAGTTCATTTGTATTATTTCTTAGATTCCACATATAAGTGATATCATCACTTGATATCATCACATGATATTTGTCTTTCTTTGACTTACTTCACTTAGTATAATAATCTCTAGGTCCATCCATGTTGCTGCCAATGTCATTATTTCTTTCTTTTTTTATGGCTGAGTAATATTCCATTGTGTATATATACCACTCAGGATGTAAAACTCTGGTGAGATAAAACATAGATCTCAGAATCCCACCAGCACAGTGAGAAGCTCTGGGGAGGGGGCCTCCCATCCCAATTGATGGACAATGTAAGGTAGAAGCTAAATCACAGGCTCTGTCATCAGAATCCCTGGGAGGCAAACCCTGGCACTGCCTTTTCTAGTACTGAGATCTTATGCCATTGACTTGAGAACTTCACGCCCCACTTTTCTCACCAGTGACATGCAAATAATAGTACCTCCCTCATTGGATTATTATAAGAATTAAAGGACATAATGAATGTAAAATATCCAGAGTACTGCCTGGCAGTTAGTAAGGAATATATGTAAATCTTTGCTCAAATAAACAAAGAAAATACTTCCCACGTGGTGTTGAGGAATCAAATTTAAGAATCACTGCTATAAATCTCTGAAGTACATTTTTATCGTCTGAGTCATCCTTTAGCCAAAGAGCCAAATGTCTCTGATTAAATGAGAAACTTGGGATTTCAAAAAATATACTTGTTTAAAACTAAGAGCATAACAACTGCAACCCCCTGCAGAAAGCACTGTTTTAAACCTATATAGAACTAATCACCAGTTCAAAACCAGTGATAAATGACTTCTTAACTGAGTGATTTCAGGTTGCGCTCACATGATGTGCTGCTTCTTTTATCCTTCCTTCTCTAGTTTTCCTTTCTTTCTCATCTCCATCCATCTCTTAATTTCCCCTTCTTTCCATTCTCTCTTTTTTACCTTTCTTTTTATTTCATTTGACATTCATCTTGGTTTAACTTTCTAAACTGGTAATACTCTCAAGGAAATGTTTCTATTTGTTTCATGGGTTGAATAGAATTGATGCTTCTTTATGTCATTTCCAAGAGTAGTTAAGCATTTCTACTCATTTCTCTTAGAATGCTTGAAATTTAATTAGTTTTATTGATATTTTATTTAATTTTAGAATAGAAATATTTGAATGAAAAATTTCCATTGTTCATTTTAAATGTTGAAATCTCAGTGTAATAATGCCAATATTGCCAAAGTCAAACAATTTCAAGATGACTTGCAACTGTGGCCCTGATAAAACTGAGTTCATAACTGTACATATCTGGTTTCCAGAACATTAGTCTGTTTCTTACATGGTGCTTTAGGAATCTTCAGCTGTGCACATCATGTCTTTTTTTTAGAATTTCAATCACTTTTTCTTTATTGAAGTATAGTTGATTTACAAAATTGTGTTACTTTGAGGTTTATAACAAAGTCATTGTTATACACACAAATATATACATACATATACATATACATGTGTATATACACATATATATTCTGTTTCAGATTCTTTTTCATCATATATTATTACAAGATACTGAATATAGTTCCCTGTGTTATACAGCAGGTCCCTTTTGTTCATCTATTTTATATTCGGTAGTGTGTATATGTTAATCCCAAACTCCCAATTTATCCCTCCCCATTTTTCCCCTTTGGTAACCATAAGTTTGTTTTCTATGTCTGTGAGTCTATTTCTGTTTTGTAAATAAGTTCATTTGTATCATATTTTTAGATTCCACATATAAATAATATCATATGATATTTGACTTTCTCGGTCTAACTTACTTCACTTAATATGATAATCTCTGGGTCCATCTATGTCTCTGCAAATGCATTATTTCAATTCTTTTTTATGGCTGAGTAATATCCCATAATACATATAAACCACATCTTCTTTATCCATTCATCTGTCAATGGACATTTAGGTTGCTTCCATGTCTTGGCTATTGTAAATAGAGTTGCTGTGAACATTGGGGTGCATGTATATTTTCGAATTAGTTTTCTCTGGATATATGCCCAGGAGTGGGATCATCGGGTCATATGGTAACTCTATTTTTAGTTTTTAAAGGAACCTCCATACTGTTCTCCATAGTGGCTGCACAAATTTACATTCCCACCAACAGTGTAGGAGGGTTCCTTTTTCTCCACACCCTTTCCAGCAATTATTATTTGTAGACTTTTTGATGTTGACCATTCTGACTGGTGTGAGGTGCTACCTCATTGTAGTTTTGATCTGCATTTCTCTAATAATTAGTGATATTGAGCATCTTTCCTTGTGCTTGTTGCCCATCTGTATATCTTCTTTTGAGAAATATCTATTTAGGTCTTCTGCCCATATTTTGATTGGGGTTGTTTGTGTTTTTGATATTAATAATCCCTTGTCATCATGTCTTAATCTACCAGATTGGAAGGACCTAGGTGAGAAGGATGATGCCCTTTTCTCAGTTACTGGTTCACAATGGACTTTCAGTAATGTTTATTAAAAAGATGACTATCAGAACTCTTAGTATTGACTTTATTATTTTTACTTGTTGACAATTGAAAATACCTGATCATCACTTCATGAACTGAGATTGTGCTGCCTTGTTCCTTAGGAAACAGAAATAAAAGAGCATGGTATCTTGTCAATGTAAGATGGCAGAGAGCAGACAGTGATCAGGAAGCGCTGCTTTGTTGCATGGTGATTATTGGATTATTGGCCATGAAAATAGCTACCTTCATTTTGTCAATGAGAAAAGAGTGATTTGTGTCTCTTAAGTAAGTGAATAAAACATATTCAGCCATGTCTGTGCAGGGGAAAATTAATTTCATTTTAATTATATAACTGATTAGTGAGACCCCAGAGGACTTTACCAGGATGTTTTCTGCATATACCATACCCAGTGGTAAAGGTCTATAAAGTTCTTTAGGAGAAAATTCACCTCAAATCCTCATTAAACCCAAAGAAAGCTGAAATTGGGAAACTGTATCTGATCAACTTTGTAAAGTGCCTCTTTTTCCATTTTTAATGACTGTCTCTTGTTATGAGTTGAATTGTGCCCCTGCAAAAATTCATAGGTTGAAGTCCTAAATCCTAATACCTCCTAACAGGACCTTGTTAGAAGATAGGACTTTAAAGATGTAATCAAGTTATAGTGAGGACATTACTGTCAAAGTGGGGATCCTCCCTTCCCAGGAACTGAGTGAACACAGTGACTTCCTATGCCCAGTGTCTACCAAGTTTTTTCTGACCACCAGGGAACCTTCCAGCCATCCTGTGACCATGTATGAGAGCTCTTCCACATCAGTGTATCTGGAAGATGAGACTGTGTGCTTGGGGCTGTGGACTCTGTGGTTTCCAGTCTCTGGGCTATGGATCAGGGACCTTCCTCACCTCTAGGGATGGACTGGGGTACCTGGACAGTCCTACTGTTTCTCCAGGAAAGGTTGGTTCACCTTATTCCCAACCCATGTGTGTTCAGAAGTATATAGGTCAGTGTGACACATTTCCAAGATCTCAAAGAACTAATTTTTTTAAACTTCATTACTAAGGAAATTTCAGATCTGCTAACTCAGGAGCTGCCTATAAACTTCCAAGAAATTACACTTTTAAAATCCATTTTTAATCACTAACTCAAACTTTTTAATTCACCAGTAATTCAAGCTACAACTAGGAATCTGCAAATTATTACTTCTGAAATTCTCTCTCTCTCATTCTCTTTCTTTCTCACTCCCCACCTCTCTCTCTCCCTTTCTCTTCCTCTCCCTTTGTCAGAACACATTTGTTTTTTTAACATCTTTATTGGAGTATAACTGCTTTACAAGGTTGTGTTAGTTTCTGCTGTATAAAAAAGTGAATCAGCTATACATATAAATATATCCCCATAACACCTCCCTCTTGCCTCCCCTTCCCACCCTCCCAATCCCATCCCTCTAGGTGGTCACAAAGCACCAAGCTGATCTCCCTGTGTTATGTGGCTGCTTCCCACTAGCTATCTTTTTACATTTGGTAGTGTATATATGTCAATGCCACTCTCTCACTTCTTCCCAGCTTACCCTTCCCTCTCCCTGTGTCCTCAAGTCCATTCTCTACGTCTGCGTCTTTATTCCTGTCCTGCCCCTAGGTTCTTCAGAACCATTTTTTTTTTTTAGACTCCATATATATATATGTGTTAGCATACAGTATTTATTTTTCTCTTTCTGACTTACTTCACTGTATATGACAGGCTCTAAGTCCATCCACCTCACTGGCAATAACTCAATTTCATTTCTTTATATGGCTGAGTAATATCCCATTGTATATATGTGCTACATCTTCTTTATCAATTCATCTCTGTCATTGCACACTTGGGTTGCTTCCATGTCCTGGTTATTGTAAATAGTGCTGCAATGAACATTGTGGTACATGACACTTTTTGAATTATGGTTTTCTCAGAGTATATGCCCAGTAGTGGGATTGCTGGGTCATATAGTAGTTCTTTTTAGTTTCTTAAGGAACCTCCATACTGTTCTCCATAGTAGCTGTATCAATTTACATTCCCACCAACAGTGCAAGAGGGTTCCCTTTTCTCCACACCCTCTCCAGCATTTATTGTTTCTAGATTTTTTGATGATGGCCATTCTGACATGTATGAGGTGATACCTCAGGGTAGTTTTGATTTGCATTTCTCTAATGTTTAGTGATGTTGAGAATCCTTTCATGTGTTTTTGTGCAATTTGTATATCTTCTTTGAGAAATGTCTATTTAGGTCTTCCTCCCATATTTGAATTGGGTTGTTTGTTTTTTTGATATTTAGCTGCAGGACCTGCTTGTAAATTTTGGAGATTAAACCTTTGTCATTGCTTTGTCTGTAAATATTTTCTCCCAATCTGAGGGTTGTCTTTTCATCTTGTTTATGGTTTCCTTGGCTGTCCAATATCTTTTAAGTTTCATTAGATCCCATTTGTTTATTTTTGTTTTTATTTCCATTTCTCTAGGAGGTGGGTCAAAAAGGATCTTACTGTGATTTATGTCATAGAGTGTTCTGCCTATGTTTTCCTCTAAGAGTTTTATAGTGTCTGCCCTTACATTTAGGTCTTTAATCCATTTTGAGTTTATTTTTGTGTATGGTGTTAGGGAGTGTTCTAATTTTATTCTTTTACATGTAGTTGTCCAGTTTTCCCAGCACCATTTACTGAAGAGGCTGTCTTTTCTCCATTGCATATTCTTGCCTCCTTTATCAATGATAAGATGACCATATGTGCGTGGGTTTATCTCTGGGCTTTCTATCCTGTTCCATTGATCTATAGTTCTGTTTTTGTGCCAGTACCATATTGTCTTGATTACTGTAGCTTTGTAGTATAGTCTGAAATCAGGGAGCCTGTTCCCTCCAACTCCGTTTTTCTTTCTCAACATTGCTTTGGCTATTCGGGGTCTTTTGTGATTCCATACAAATTGTGAAATTTTTTGTTCTAGTTCTGTGAAAAATGCCTGTGGTAGTTTGATAGGGATTGCATTGAATCTGTAGATTGCTTTGGGTAATAGAGTCATTTTCACAATGTTGATTCTTCCAATCCAAGAGCATGGCATATCTCTCCATCTGTTTGCATCATCTTTTTTTCTCTTATCTGTGTCTTATCGTTTTATGCATACAGGTCTTTTGTCTCCTTAGATAAGTTTATTCCCAGGTATTTTATTCTTTTTGTTGCAATAGTAAATGGGAGTGTTTCCTTAATTTCTCTTTCAGATTGTTCATCATTAGTGTATAGGAACGCAAGAGATTTCTGTGCATTAATTTTGTATCCTGCTACTTTACCAAATTCATTGATTAGCTCTAGTAGTTTTCTGGTAGCATCTTTAGGATTCTGTATGTATAGTATCATGTCATTGGCAAACAGTGACAGTTTAAATTCTTCTTTTCTGATTTGTATGCTTTTTGTTTCTTTTTCGTCTGATTGCTGTGGCTAAAACTTCCAAAACTATGTTGAAATATAGTGGTGAGAGTGGGCAACCTTGTCTTTTTCCTGATCTTAGTGGAAATGGTTTCAGTTTTTCAGCATTGAGAATGATGTTGGCTGTGGGTTTGTCATATATGGCCTTTATTCTGTTGAGGTACGTTCCCTCTATGCCTACTTTCTGGAGGGTTTTTATCATAAATGTGCGTTGAATTTTGTCAAAAGATTTTTCTGCATCTACTGAGATTATCATATGGTTTTTCTCCTTCAGTTTATTAATAAGGTGTACCACATTGATTGATTAGCCTATATTGAAGAATCCTTGCATTCCTGGGATAAACCCCACTTGAGCATGGTGTATGATCCTTTTAATGTCCAGTTGGATTCTGTTTGCTAGTATTTTGTTGAGAATTTTTGCATCTATGTTCATCAGTGATATTGATCTGTAGTTTTCTTCCTTGTGACATCTTTGCCTGGTTTTGGCATCAGGGTGATGTTGTCCTCAGAGAATGAGTTTGGGAGTGCTCCTCCCTCTACTATAGTTTGTAAGAGTTTGAGAAGGGTAGGTGTTAGCTCTTCTCTAAATGTTTGGTAGAATTCTACTGTGAAGCCATCTGGTCCTGGGCTCTTGTTTGTTGGAAGATTTTTAATCACAGTTTCAATTTCAGTGCTTGTGATTGGTCTGTTTATATTTTCTCTTTCTTCCTGGTTCAGTCTCGGAAGGTTGTGCTTTTCTAAGAATTTGTCCATTTCTTCCAGGTTGTCCATTTGATTGGCATAGAGTTGCTTGTAGTAATCTTTCATGATCCTTTGCATTTCTGCAGTGTCAGTTGTTACTTCTTTTTCATTTCTAATTCTATTGATTTGAGTCTTCTCCCTTTTTTTCTTGATGAGTCTGGCTAATTGTTTATCAATTTTGTTTATCTTCTCAAAGAACCAGCTTTTAGTTTTATTGATCTTTCCTATTGTTTCCTTTGTTTCCTTTTCATTTACTTCTGATCTGATCTTTATGATTACTTTCCTTCTGCTAACTTTGCAGTTTACTTTGTTCTTCTTTCTCTAATTACTTTAGGTATAAGGTTAGGTTGTTTATTTGAGATTTGTCTAAGTTCTTGAAGTAGGATTAGTAGGATTGTATTGTTATAAACTTCCCTCTTAGAATTGCTTTTGCTGCATCCCATAGGTTTTGGGCTGTCAAGTTTTCATTGTTATTTGTTTCTAGGTAATTTTTGATTTGCTCTTTGATTTTTTCAGTGATCTCTTCGTTATTTAGTACTGTAGAGTTTAGCCTCAATGTGTTTTAATTTTTTACAGTTTTTTTTTCTGTAATTGATATCTAGACTCATAGCGCTGGGGTCTCAGAAGATACTTGATATGATTTCAATTTTCATAAATTTACCAAGGCTTGATTTGTGACCCAAGATGTGATCTATCCTGGAGAATGTTCCATGAGCCCTTGAGAAGAAAGTGTATTCTGGTGTTTTGGGATGGAATTTCCTATAAATATTAATTAAATCCATCATGTTTAATGTGTCATTTAAACTTGTGTTTCCTTATTCATTTTCATTTTGGTTGATCTGTCCATTGGTGAAAGTGGGGTGTTAAAGTCCCCTACTATGATTGTGTTTCCCCTTTTATGGCTGTTAACATTTGGCTTAAGTATTGAGGTGCTCCTATGTTGGGTGCATAAATTTTTACAATTTTTATATCTTCTTCTTAGATTGATCCCTTGATCATTATGTAGTGTCTGTCTTTTTTTTTTTTTTTTAAAGGATTTTATTTATTTATTTATTTTTTAAATTTTATTTATTTAGTTTTGGCTGTGTTGGGTCTTCGTTTCTGTGCGAGGGCTTTCTCTAGTTGCGGCAAGCGGGGGCCACTCTTCATCGCGGTGCGCGGGCCTTTCACTATCGCGACCTCTCGTTGCGGGGCACAGGCTCCAGACGCGCAGGCTCAGTAGTTGTAGCTCACGGGCCTAGTTGCTCCGTGGCATGTGGGATCTTCCCAGACCAGGGCTCGAACCCGTGTCCCCTGCATTGGCAGACAGATTCTCAACCACTGCACCACCAGGGAAGCCCTGTAGTGTCTGTCTTTGTGTCTTGTAATAGTCTTTATTTTAAAGTCTATATTGTCTGATATGAGAATTGCTACTCCAGCTTTCTTTTGATTTCCGTTTGCATGGAATATCTCTTTCCATCCCCTCACTTTCAGTCTGTATGTGTCCTTAGGTCTGAAGTGGGACTCTTGTAGACAGCATATGTATGGCTATTGTTTTTTTTTATGCATTCAGCCAGTCTATGTCTTTTGGATGGATCATTTAATCCATTTACATTTAAGGTAATTATCGGTATGTATGTTCTTTTTACCATTTTATAAATTGTTTTGGGTTTGTTATTGTAAGTCTTTTCCTTCTCTTGTGTTTCCTGTGTAGAGAAGTTCCTTTAGCATTTGTTGTAAAGCTGGTTTGGTGGTGCTGAATTCTCTTAGCTTTTGCGTATCTGTAAATTTTTTAATTTCTCCATCGAATCTGTATGAGATCCTTGCTGGGTAGAGTAATCTTGGTTGTAGGCTTTTTCCCTTTCATCACTTTAAATATGTCTTGCCACTCTCTTCTGGCTTTCAGAGTTTCTTCTGAAAGATCAGCTGTTAACCTTAGGAATTCCCTTGTATGCTATTTGTTGTTTTCCCCATGCTTCTTTTAATATTTTTTCTTTGTATTTAATTTTTGATAGTTTGATTAATACGTGTCTTGGCGTGTTTCTCCTTGGATTTATCCTGTATGGGACTCTCTGTGCTTTCTGGACTTAATTAACTATTTCCTTTCCCATATTAGGGAAGTTTTCAACTATAATCTCTTCAAATATTTTCTCAGTCCCTTTCTTTTTCTCTTCTTCTTCTGGGACCCCCTACAATTCGAATGTTGGTGCATTTAACATTGTCCCAGATGTCTCTGAGACTGTCCTCAATTCTTTTCATTCTTTTTTCTTTATTCTGTTCTGTGGTAGTTATTTCCATTATTTTATCTTCCGGCTAAGTTATCTGTTCTTCTGCCTCAGTTATTCTGCTACTGATTCTTTCTAGAGAATTTTAAATTTCATTTATTGTGTTATTCATCATTGTTTGTTTGTTCTTTAGTTCTTCTAGGTCCTTGTTAAAAGTTTTTGTATTTTCTTCATTCTATTTCCAAGATTTTGGGTCATCTTTACTATCATTACTCTGAATTCTTTTTCATGTAGACTGCCTATTTCCTCTTCATTTGCTTGATCTGGTGGGTTTTTACTTTGTTCCTTCTTCTGCTGCCCATTTCTCTGTCTTCTCATTTTGCATAACTTACTGTGTTTGAGGTGTCCTTTTCACAGCCTTCAGGTTCATAGTTCCCATTGTTTTTGTTTTCTGCCCCCAGTGGGTAAGGTTGGTTTAGTGGGCTTTGTAGGTTTCTGGTGGAGGGATTGATGCCTGTGTGTTGGTGGGTGAGGCTGTACCTTGTCTTTCTGGTGGGCAGGACTGAGTCCAGTGGTGTGTTTTGGAGTGTCTGTGAACTTAGTATGATTTTAGGCAGCCTCTCTGATAATGGGTGGGATTGTTTTCCTATCTTGCTAGTTGTTTGGCATGTGGTGTCCAGCACTGGAGCTTGCTGGTCGTTGAGTGGAGCTGGGTCTTAGTGTTGAGACAGAGATCTCTGTGAGAGCTCTCACGGACTGATATTACGTGGGGCCAGGAGGTCTCTGGTGGTCCAATGTCCTGAACTTGGACCTTGGCTCTCTGACCTCCAAGGATCAGGCCTGACACCCAGCCGGAGCACCAAGACCCTGTCAGCCACATGGCTCAGAAGAAAGGGGAGAAAAATAGAAAGGAAGAAAAAAATTAAAATAAGTTATTAAAATAAAAATTAATAAAATATATTATTAAAATTTATAAGTAATTTTTTTAAAAAGAAGAGAGCAACCAAACCAATAACCAAATCCACCAATGATAACAAGCGCTAAAAACTAAACTAAGAAAAATATATAAATTGGAAACTATTCAGTTGCATACAGCAAACCCCAAGTCTACAGTTGCTCCCAAAGTCCACTGCCTCAATTTTGGGATTATTTGTTGTCTATTCAGGTATTCCTCAGAGAAAGGGTATATCAAGTTGATTGTGGAGATTTAATCCGCTGCTCCTGAGGGTGCATGGAGAGATTTCCCTTTCTCTTCTTTGTTTGCACAGCTCCTGGGGTTCAGCTTTGGATTTGGCCCTGCCTCTGCATGTAGGTCGCCCTCTGGCGTCTGTTCTTCACCCAGACAGGAGGGAGTTAAAGGAGTGGCTGATTAAGGGGCTCTGGCTCACTCAGGCCAGTGGGAGGGAGGGCTATGGAATGCGGGGCGAGCCTACAGCGGCAGAGGCCTGTGTGACGTTGCAACAGCCTAGGTGCACCGTGTGTTTTCTCTGGGAACTTGTCCCTGGATCACGGGACCCTGGCAGTGTCGGGCTGCACAGGCTCCTGGGAGGGGCGGTGTGGATAGTGACCTGTGCTTGTACACAGGATTCTTGGTGGCTGCAGCAGCAGCCTTAGCGTCTCATGCCCGTCTCTGGGGTCCGCGCTCGTAGCTGCATCTTGCGCCCGTCTCTGGAGCTTGTTTAGGCGTTGCTCTGAATCCCCTCTCCTCGCGCACCCCGAAACAATGGTCTCTTGCCTCTTAGGCAGTTCCAGACTTTTCCCCGGACTCCCTCCCAGCTAGCTGTGACACACTAGTCCCCTTCAGGCTGTGTTCACGCAGCCAACCCCAGTCCTCTCCCTGGGATCTGACCTCCAAAGCCCAAGCCTCAGCTCCCAGCCCCCACCAGCCCCAGGGGTTTTGCAGACAAGCCTCTCAGGCTGGTGAGTGCTGGTCAGCACCAATCCCCTGTGCGAGAATCTCTGTGCTTTGCCCTCTTCACCCCTGTGGCTGAGCTCTCCTCTGTGGCTCCGCAGCTTCCCCCCGCCCACCCTCCATTT
The DNA here is from genome assembly GCF_949987535.1 of Balaenoptera acutorostrata. Taxonomy (NCBI): domain Eukaryota; kingdom Metazoa; phylum Chordata; class Mammalia; order Artiodactyla; family Balaenopteridae; genus Balaenoptera; species Balaenoptera acutorostrata. The sequence continues at coordinate 137,351,243 of NC_080067.1, read as the reverse complement.
CCACCAGTGAAGGGACTTCTTAGTGTGTGGAAACTTTTCCTCCTTCACAGCTCACTTCCAGAGATGCAGGTCCCATCCCTATTCTTTTGTCTCTGTTTTTTCTTTTTTCTTTTGCCCCACCCAGGTACGTGGGGAGTTTCTTGCCTTTGGGGAAGTCTGAGGTCTTCTGTCGGCGTTCAGTAGGTGTTCTATAGGGGTTGTTCCACATGTAGATCCATTTTTGATGTATTTGTGGGGTGGAAGGTGATCTCCATGTCTTACTCCTCTGCCATCTTGAAGGTCCTCTCCTACAGAACACATTTTATTTTCCCTACTTTCTGGATCATCTCTTTCTAGGATGTCACAAAAGAATAGAAAGATTCTAGCTTATTTTACAATAATTTGCTTAACTTAGGATAAAAAGTCAGGTTTATGTTTTTATTTGTGTATTTCAGTGTGTTCTGTGTGCCTTTGCTCAGTTTTCTTTGGTATGAACATACATTGGTCCTGCTTCCCCTAAGCAATACCATGTAAGTGCAAGATATAGAGTTTCTGGAGAATATGCAAGCCAGGTGTCCCAGATATTGAAGTCATTGTTATAGTTAGTTTCTTAATCATCTCTCCTTTTTCTCCATTTTCCTCTCTTGGTCTCTATCCAAACTTGGAGTCCCAAGCAAGATATTTTTTAAAAGTCCAAACAATAATTAGCCTCTCCCCATCCCTTGTGAGGTAAAGTAATGAGTACAACTTAAGAAATGCGCTGAGAAAAGATCTTTCTTTCATGCTAGCTGTTCCATTTGAGACCTAAGTGTTATCTCAAAGAAGCAGAATCCAAATTCAAACTAAGTTCAGAATACAATTCTTGTCATCCAGAAATATATTGCAGGCTCCTAACAAAGTCATAGTTTGGGAGAATGTGGGAATGGATTTGCTACTAATAATTCAGACTTTCTTCATTTGCTCTATTGTTTGTGTATCTATATATCAACTCATCTGTTCAAAGTTAATAAAATACCTATTCTGTGTAAGAAACTCATACTTATGAGAGCAAATTAAATGAATAGAAAGAGTAAATTAATGAATGAATGAAAGGAATGGAATTTGGAGTAAAATAAACCTGAACTTGAATCTTAATTCTATCACTTATAAGAAATGACTTTACAGAAGTTGCTAAATTTTGTTTGTCTCTGCTTCTACATCTGGAAAATGTGAGTGATAATGGCATGTGACTATGCTTGTGACTATGCTTTCTCCTGTATGAGCTTGCTTCTGATTATTAGTAGTCCTGAACTTGTCTTTTTTATGATTTTTATATGCTTATAATCTATGACATGTAAATTAGAAACTAAAATTTTCAGAGTTGACAAAAAAGGATAATCCTGATGAATATATTTGCACCAAGGGGATCTTGTCAGAGCAAAGCTAGAAAGTCCTCATGAGTACCATTATTTGAGATGGATCTAAAGTTCAACTCTTTGAATCAAAAGTTGAATCAAAAGAAGACGAAGATATTCAGGAAAGATTCAAGAATTTGTAATAAGTAGAAAATCAGGATGGAAGATTTTGTTTTTTCTATTAAGGAATATAGAACATTTTTGGTGTCATTGAAGCCTAGGGTGGCATGAAGTTGTAGTATTTAGATCTTAGGTCTTGGTTTTTCTGGTTTGGTTCAATCATACACAGACTACAGTCTAATTAAAATTTATTTTCAACAGAATTGGATAACTGCAACCAAAATAGATCCTAAGCGTTCCTCAACCCTAATTATTCCAATATTTCTCACTTTGTTCTTCTAATATTTTCTCATTCTTTAGCCTGCCTCCAATTTTTTACTCTTGACCCTCTCCACCATCCTTATCCATCTTCCTTGTTACTGAGACATTATGCGGTTAAGAGTGTAGACTCAGATAAATCTATAATGGTATATAGTCTCTGCTCATCTGTGAGAAGATATGTCATTATAGAACTACTGTGAGTAAAATAGGATTCCTTATTCACCATGTATAATGCTTAGCACAATGTCTGGCCCATATAAAACACTGATTAAATATTATTCACTAATGTTATTTTATTAAGAGAGAAAATTGAGATTAGGCATTGTGTTAAAAAATTAGTCATTAGACCATGCAATCTATTTTACCTGCTTTTCTGTTTTTAAGAACTAAGAATGCTTTCCTATATGTTTCTAGTTTCAAAGATCTCTCCAGGGCTTTCCCACTGCTTACATGATTTAATGATAATTAATTCAGTAATGTCATAGTTAAAATATTAATAATCACAAGTATAGTGAGGGAAAATTCACATCCTACAGCAAATGGCAAATATAGTTTACAACTTTAAGTAAATAAATATATCTTAACAAATGTGTCTTCCTATATAACAAAGATTTAGAGTCTCATATTTCAAAGTCAAGAGTTCTTAAAACTATTATAATAAACATTTCAATATTATGGGAAATTAATTTATACTTTTTGGTAAATAAATACACAAGCCTCAACTTTATGATGAGGTTTAGAGTATATATAGATTTAGTTTACATTTAATAGCACTGGTATATGAATATTCTGAAACATTCTTTCTTACATATGTAAGCAAGATGAATTCGTCTTTCCCAGATGGTGCTTTACTTTGGCAGAATACTTGTATCAAGAGCTTCTTATTATTTTTTAAGTGCTGTTGAGGTTTTAAAGCTTGCGATTTGAAATATAACTTTATCCTGATGACTCAAAGATATTTAGATTTCCACAAGTTCTATACTATCAATATTATTGAAACAAACATATAAATACTAAATCAACAAAAGGAGAACATGGTACAGCATCAAATAATTACATTTTTCTGATGAAAGCATTGTTTGCTAACACTTTAATGCGTGAAAATACTTGATTTGCAGGTATTGTTTAAAGCCTTAAGAACCATCTCTAGTGGTTAACTTTAATGTTTCCACTTGCCTAGGATATGGTGTCCAGTTGTTTGCCATACACCAATCCAGATGTTGCTGTGATTAACATATAAATCAGTAGGTTCTGAGTAAAGCAGATTACCTTTCTTAATGGGGGTGGGCCTCGACTAATGAATTGAAGGCCTCAAGAGCAAACACTGAGGTTTCTTTCAGAAGGAATTATCAAGGTTGCAACATAGAAACCCTGCCTGAGCTTCCAGCCTGCTGTGTTATAGAATTCAGACTTAAGACTGCCTCATCAGTCTGAACTTCTAACTCGTTGGTCTGTTTTGTAGGTTTCAGACTCAATCACATGAGCCAATTTTTAAGAATAAATCTCTCTCTATGTCTCCACATGCACTCGCATATAAGTACACATTACAGATAAGTTTGTATACATATCTTGTATAAAGACACACATTATATATATATATACACACACGTACTCATATATACATTATATACATGCATCATACACATGATTCTGTTTCTCTGGAGAACTCTAATACACTCTTCAAGAAATAGATGATTTCCTTAATGTTTGTTATCCATATCCTCTCTAATCAAATTGACCATGTGCTTCTCAAATCTTGCTTGAACTTCACTAGGGAGGGAATGTACCCTTTCCTTCACAGTCAGAATAGGGAATAAAACCAATATTTCAAAACTTTAAATACAGGATAATTTATAAAACTTTTGAATCTTTATTGTGTATACCTAAAACAAATATAACACTGTAAATCAACTATACTTCAATTTAAAAAAAAAAAAAAAACGGAAAAAAATAAAGAACGAAATGTAGTCATACGAAAACTGGTGGAGATTGAATTATCAGAACATGAATTTTACCTCAGAGTCATAGAATTTAGCCATTGTCAGGACCTTCAGCAGCCACCTAGTCCTGCCTTTGCTGTGTGTAACAGCCAGTGCTGTAACTCAATGTTGTTCCCATCACAATACACTAAAACTTTTTATCAGTGTAAGAAATTAGACTTTATAATCCATGGTTTCACACACTAGCATTTCCTTGGTAGGTTCAGTAATATCTAATTCTGTGAAATATGTCTGTGCTTTGCTCAATTCCTAGTTAGGCGCTTTTCTGTTTTGTCCACGACGCTGAATTCAAACAAACGAAACAATAAAATAAAAAAAACTTAGAGTTGAATATGATACTGGACTTCCTTTCTGGTCCCTTAAGAATTTTTTCCAGATTATGCACATCTTTAAAAATTTTCCAGATGGAGATTTGAAAGCTAAGTTTCGGAAATAGGCGTTAGATATTTTTCAATCCTCTCAGAAGAGTCAGAAGTGTTTATTAACTGACCAGCAAACTGGAGATTGAGGACTTCCACTAACCTCTACCAGTTAAATGATCCATCCAGCCCCCAGGAAATGATCTTCACTTCAAACGCAAGGTGAAACCTATCACCACCTTCTGCCCCTTAGTAACACACCACTAAATGTGGCAGCAAGAGGAAGTGAGGTAGAAAAGTGGCCAGGCATGTCCATAAAAAATGATGGCAATAAGACAACTGGGGCATCTATTCAGCTGGAGAATGTATTCCATTTTGAAGCAATCAAATTTAATAGAATTTAAAAGATGATTGGTTTCTTTAAAAAACTTTTAATAAAGATAAGCAATAAAATTTGATTTGAATGAACATCTGAAAGAGGGCAGGTATATTAGTATTACGTTATTTTTTAAAGATGGTTTCCATTTTTTGATGGGTAAATGCAAGTGTAAGATCAGAGAGGTCTGTAAGAAGAACCCTTTAGAAATCAGCTACCCTGGCCTTTTCACTTCAAATAAAAGTTATGGGTGATGCAGTTCTGCAGATGTAAAATGGGTCAATTTGAAGCAGGAAAAAGCTGTAGTCATGCAAGTGGAGTACCCGTCTCAAGAAGAATCTCTAACAATGAAGCAGGATGACCTCTGGAAAAGCAGCAGCCAAGGGCAGACTTCCATGAGTGCCTGGGACAGAAGTCAGAGCAGAGAGGTCAAGTGGTTTATCTCAAGTCCATTACCGAGAAATGATCTTTCAACCCATACTTAGCAATAATGCTTAACAGAGGGATCACCTACGAAGAAAATTTGGAAAGTAAAATGTTAGTAAAGGGACTTCCCCAGCAGTCCAGTGGTTAAGACTCCACACTTCCACTGCAGGGGGCCCAGGTTCAATCCCTGGTTGGGGAACTAAGATCCCACATGCTGTGTGATGTGGCCAAAAAATAATAAAAAATAAAAAAATAAGATGAGTAAAAAGCTGGAAACAAAGAAATAAAAATAAACTTTATAAAAATTTTTTTAAAAATCTTAGTGAAGAATAGATGTTATGAAGAAGATCATTTGGGGAAGGGGCAATACAAGGGTTTTGTAGGTCTAAACAAGGCAGTTTGAGGACACAGGAGAAAAGTGAACAGGAAGGGAAAAAGTTCTAAGCTGGAGCATATGGATTTCTACTCTTTCTATTTCTGCCTAGTATTTGCCTAATTAGAAAGGTTTCAAAAATCTCTGAAAACTCATTGCAAAGGAGATTGTTATCTTTAAGACCAAGCTACATTAATATGGTGACCTGGAAAAAACATCACTATTCAAGTCATTCAGATCGGAAGCTACTTATGACTAGTGGGTACTCTAATATTTGTTCTATCCTACGTAATGTTGGTATTCCTCTATTTCTCAAAAAAAAAAAAAAAAAAAAAGTTTTCCAGTATTGCATTTTTCCTCTGACTTATCCAGGTAGTAATATATTTTTTTTTTTCTCTTAAACACTTTGCCTGTGTGTACAGAGCACACAGAGTATTTTATTAGTTCCAGGATGTACTTCTGAACTATTAAAACTACTCTAGATTTGTTTTGCTTTTTCTTCCTTTCAGAGGGACACATTTATTAGCATTCATGAGTTATTAATTAGCATTTGTACAAAGTGCACAAATGACTAACGAAAAGTGTTCACCTATTAAGAATAGGCTGGGGGGAATGTTAATTGGAATTGACTTATTCCTGAATTATTTTAATATTAATTCCCAAACACAGAGAGCTGATCTGGAAAAGCAAGAACTTCTGCATATTAGAACATCTTTCTTTTTTTAAGCAGAAGCCAACTATTAATAGGAAGAGATAAATATTATCCATTCTAAAGGAGTTAAAAGCTGGCACTATAAGGAATCCCATGTGTTGGGGGTGACATATACATCTTTCGTAAATTTAATAGGTATCCATTCATAAATCATAGCTTATTTTACTTCAGTGAATCAGAATGATGGTTTAAGTATTGCACAAGGGCACTTCATGTGATGCATGCCACACTTTGGATTCTTCATGGGAGAGATAGTCATAAAACAAAGTCACTAAGTGCTCTGAAGCAGCGTGCTTTGGAATAAAGCAACTTAATTTTCAGGTAGTTAAGGAGCTCTCTTTCCAATGACAATTGTGAATGCCATTTCACTTAGTTAAGCCAAATAAAATGTTAGATTTAAAAGAAGATAGATGTTAGATTTAAAAGAAGACAGAAAAATCCCTTTTTCTTCTTCTTTTTTTCCCATTAATCTAAGTATGTATTATACAGGATATTTTCTCTTTCTTGGGCTAGAAAGTAAAATATACTTTAAATGTATAAAGACCAGTGATGCATGTAATCATGGAATTCTACTCTGGAGTACTATTCAATGCAAATATTCTGAGAAGTAAATAAAGCTTTATTAGGCATTTGTATCTTAGTATAAATAAGCTTAAGATTCATTTCTGAGACCAGTAAAAGTTGAATTTGCTTTTTTCTTTGCAGAGTATTTGAATCTTGACTGCATAAGGAAATCATAGTTCAAGCTTCAATTTTGTTTCAATCTTACTTAACAATTAAAGGAAATTTATTAAAATTCTCTGGGACATTTTTTTTAATGTGTATGTTGGTCAGAGGATGGTAAAGAACCATGTAGATCTAATACTTCAAGTTAGTTGTTTCAGAAACTGTTAACCAATCCTGAAAATTTACCTAAGGTATAAATTAATAATTGCTGCTAAGAATCTGTCTTTCCATCAAGAAACAAAACAAAAGAAAACTATGAGTTGATTTAGGTCATAAGCAGAGAATAATGCCTACTACAAGACAGGTGTATCAGAAAATACATGAAGATATTCAAGTCCAGCAAACACATCTACTCAAAATCTCTCTCAAAGAGTTATATTTATTTTTTCTTAAAAGAACATCCTCCAAGGAAACATTTTAGGCTTCCATTCTTTTTAAGGCAATCCATTGACCTGAACTCCAAGGATGCTATCTGCACCCCTTAATTCCGATCATGAGCTCAGACATGAGAAGGCCAAGTGTATCACAGATGAGGCAGGATGAGTGCTTTGCCTATGAATCCACAATTTAATTAAGCTAAATTAATGAATATCAAGAATTATATGGATTTTATAACCAGGAGATCACCGAAGAAATCAAAGAAGGAATCAAAAAATACCTAGAAACAAATGACAATGAAAAAAATTATGACCCAAAACCTGTGGGTTGCAGCAAAAGCAGTTCTAAGAAGGAAGTTTACAGCAATACAATCCTACCTCAAGAAACAAGAAACATCTCAAATAAACAACCTAACCTTATACCTAAAGCAATTAGAGAAAGAAAACAAAAAAAACCAAAGTTAGCAGAAGGAAAGAAATCATAAAGATCAGATCAGAAATAAATGAAAAAGAAATGAAGGAAATGACAGCAAAGATCAATAACACTAAAAGCTGTTTTTTTGAGTAGATAAACAATATTGATAAACAGTTAGTCAGACTCATCAAGAAGAAAAGGGAAAAGACTCAAATCAACAGAATTAGAAATGAAAAAGGAGAAGTAACAACTGACACTGCAGAAATACAAAAGATCATGAGAGATTACTACAAGCAACTCTATGCCAATAAAATGGACAACCTGGAAGAAATGGACAAATTCTTAGAAAAGCACAACCTTCCAAGACTGAACCAGGAAGAAACAGAAAATAAAAACAGACAAATCACAAGTACTGAAATTGAAACTGTGATTAAAAATCTTCCAACAAACAAAAGCCCAGGACCAGATGGCTTCACAGGAGAATTCTAACAAACATTTAGAGAAGACCTAACACCTATCCTTCTCAAACTCCTCCAAACAATAGCAGAGGGAGGAACACTCCCAAACTCATTCTACGAGGCCACCATCACCCTGATACCAAAACCAGACAAAGATGTCACAAGGAAAACTACAGGCAAATATCACTGATGAGCATAGATGCAAATATCCCCAACAAAATACTAGCAAACAGAATCAAATAGCACATTAAAAGGATCATACACCATGATCAAGTGGGGTTTATCCCAGGAATGCAAAGATTCTTCAATATACACAAATTAATCTATGTGATAAACCATATTAACAAACTGAAGGAGAAAAATCATATGATAATCTCAATAGATGCAGAAAAAGCTTTTGACAAAATTCAACATACATTTATGATAAAAACCCTCCAGAAAGTAGGCATAGAAGGAACGTACCTCAACATAATAAAGGCCATATATGACAAACCCACAGCCAACATCATTCTCAAGGGTGAAAACCTGAAACCATTTCCACTAAGATCAGAACAAGACAAGGTTGCCCACTCTCACCACTATTATTCAACATAGTTTTGGAAGTTTTAGCCACAACAATCAGAGAAGACAAAGAAATAAAAGGAATTCAAATCAGAAAAGAAGAAGTAAAACTGTCACTGTATGCAGCTGACACGATACTATACATAGAGAATCCTAAAGATGCTACTAGAAAACTACTAGAGCTAATCAATGAATTTGGTAAAGTAGCAGGATACAAAATTAATGCACAGAAATCTCTTGCATTCCTACACACTAATGATGAAAAATCTGAAAGAGAAATTAAGGAAACACTCCCATTTACCATTGCAACAAAAAGAATAATATACCTAGGAATAAACCTACCTAAGGAGACAAAAGACCTGTATGCAGAAAACTATAAGACACTGATGAAAGAAATTAAAGATGATACAAATAGATGGAGAGATATACCATGTTCTTGGATAGGAAGAATGAACATTGTGAAAATGACTATACTACCCAAAGCAATCTACAGATTCAATGCAATCCCTATCAAACTACCACTGGCATTTTTCACAGAACTAGAACAAAAATTCTCACAATTTGTATGGAAACACAAAAGACCGTGAATATCCAAAGCAATCTTGAGAAAGAAAAACAGAGCTGGAGGAATCAGGCTCCCTGACTTCAGACTATACTACAAAGCTACGGTAATCAAGACAATATGTACTGGCACAGAAACAGAAATATAGATCAATGGAACAGGATAGAAAGCCCAGAGATAAACCCACACACCTATGGTCATCTTATCATTGATAAAGGAAGCAAGAATATGCAATGGAGAAAAGACAGCCTCTTCAATAAGTGGTGCTGTGAAAACTGGAAACCTACATGTAAAAGAATGAAATTAGAACACTCTAACACCATACACAAAAATAAACTCAAAATGGATTAAATGTAAGGGCAGACACTGTAAACCTCTTAGAGGAAAACATAGGAAGGACACTCTATGACATAAATCACAGCAAGATCCTTTTTGATCCACTTCCTAGAGAAAGGGAAATAAAAACAAAAATAAACAAATGGGACCTAATGAAACTTAAAAGTTTTTGCACAGTAAAGGAAAACATAAACAGGATGAAAAGATGACCATCAGAATGGGAGAAAATATTTCCAAATGAAGCAACTGACAAAGGATTAATCTCCAAAATTTACAAGCAGCTCATGCAGCTCAATATTAAAGAAATAAACAACCCAATCAAAAAATGGCAGAAGACCTAAATAGACATTTCTCCAAAGAAGATACACAGATTGCCAAGAAACACATGAAAGAATGCTCAACATCATTAATCATTAGAGAAATGCAAATCAAAACTACAATGAGATATCATCTCACACCTGTCAGAATGGCCATCATCAAAAAATCTACAAACAATAAATGCTGGAGAGGGTGTGGAGAAAAGGGAACCCTCTTGCACTGTTGGTGGGAATGTAAATTGATACAGCCACTATGGAGAACAGTATGGAAGTTCATTAAAGAACTAAAAATAGAACTACCATACGAACCAGCAATCCCACTACTTGGCATATACCCTGAGAAAACCATATTTCAAAAAGAGTCATGTACCAGAATGTTTTTGCAGCTCTATTTACAATAGTCAGGACAATCATCATTTACTACCCAACATACTTGGCTTCTAGGAGCTTTCAGTCTTCTTGTTACAGGCCAACTTATAGATCAGCCTTCTGTAGATCAACTTTTTGAGTTTCCAGACCTTGTGAGCAAAATGTTTGCCTCTATTTAAAGCTGCTATCATAGCCTTTTTCAGAAATGCTAGTTCACTCCTCTCTCCATCAGCTCTTCATCCTTTCTCTAACATCAAGCACTGGCTGACAGACTAGTTCTTTCAGGCAGTGAGATTAATGAATGACCAAAATATTTAGTCCATGTCCGTAATTTTGTTGAAACAATTGGTTCACAATTACATAAATTTTTTCTTACAAGATGCATGGAAATTCAGTTTTGTTTGACCTAATAAACTCATTCACTCTTGCATCTGATATGTTCTCATTGTTCTTTATTGGTTTTAAGTTTGATTTATAATCTATCTCTGAGGCTCCAGGCCTTCAGAGTACTTTTTTCTAGGAATGGGTTTGGATTTCTTCAGGAAATGATGTCAAGCCTGCTGTATGGGAAATTTTCTGGGCACTCCATTGCCTAAGGGCTAACAAGTGTGCGTGTCTTCCATCAACAAAACTGGTAAGATTTTTATTATTGAGTATGCCCATAATTAAGTCAATATTCTCATTATGTTTTCAAGGAGGACACCTTGTTCTGACAACCATATATTATTTTGATTTTACGTTTTCAAAACAGTATTTAGTTAGAGTTTGTCCAGAAGATGTCACTTCTGGTGATGAAATAGTTATAGTATAACAAATATTTGTATAAATTTGATATATTGGTATGAAAAAGAGAAAATATGAAGTACCATGGGTTGAAGGACATTATGGTTGTCTTAAAATATATAGGAAATGGATGATTAAGTGTGTGTGTGTGTGTGTGTGTGCGTGTGAGAGAGAGAGAGAGAGAGAGAGAGGGAGATCTATTCATATCTGAGACAGGATACACTTGGGGTTTCTTTTAATTTGAACAAGTTATTTGTCTCAGCAGCTAAATGTAGGGCCAGAATTCAGTTAAAACTTTTGCATAACATACTTAGTAATAACTCTCCATGAGTGGGAAAATAAATATCAAAGATTACCATTTGCTCTAATCATGTGCTATGAATGTCTATTAATTTGCTTTCTTTCATCCTTAAGCTTTTGCTAAGTGAATTTGAGAAAAGAGGGCCTCTTTTCACTTATACTCAAAGACAATCATGGCTAAGCATAGGGGTGTGGGAACCAGGTACCCTGTGTACAGAAATCTGCTCAAGAGACAGAAAATAAAGAAATAGAGAAAAGGGACACAAAGGTTCCTGCTGATCCAGGAGTCTCTGGTTCCCAGCATCCTTTAAGCCAGTTTTACTAGTCCTTCATGCACTTTGATTATATGGACCAATAAAGTCTTCTTTTGGTTTAAACTAATTAAAATAAAATAAGATTTCTGTTACATACATTTAATGTAATACGTATAATTACATAATTATTATTATAATGAATAATAACGTGTCATCCAGGTGCAGAGTTACTCATTGACTTTTGTATAAATAGGCATTTAAATATTTTATTAGTAAGATGAAAAGATCCTGTGTGTGTGAATTATTGCCATTAGCATTGAGCAAGAATTCTTCTTGAAGTAATGTGGAATGAGTAACATGTGGACTAAAGAAATCATTGGGAAAATGAATTCAAAGGGGTGACACTAGCATGGCCCATGAGAAAGTCCTGGGAACACATTCAGCAAACCTAATGGAACTAGAAGCTTCTAACTTCAAGTAAAGGAAGGCCCCAGGCCCACCAAGGAGTGATGAGTAGACAGAAATGTTTAAAACTGAGAACAACCCAAGATGGAAGGAAGGGATACCCAGTGACATAGAGGATCTAGTTCTGGAATGACTTGAAGAATTTCCCATTCTAATGGAATCTTTGAAGTGAGAGGTCAAAAACAGAAACAAGGAGCCAAAGCATAGGAGAAGAAATGCATACATTAGAATGCCTCAATATTTAAACTTTTCAAAGTATAGTGTGAAGTTTGCAGGGGTCAGGCAAGATGAATACTCTTTGCATCCTTCATTTTCTGCATCGCAATATTTTCTTAGTATCACATCACTGCTAATATCTCTCTATATTTCCCATTTTTCTTGTCTTACCTATCCCTCCAGCCCTCCCCCCTCCCATCTCTCTCTCTCTCTCCCAGTGATTTTCCATCGCCTATGTACACTCTATTTTTCTCCACATCCCCCCTCTAGGTACCAGCTAACATTAGGTGGGTGACTGACTTGGATGATGGTGACAGAGTGTAAGGGAAGACTGGGATATAACAGACGTTACAAAAAAGCTCAGAGTGACATAGGGCACTTGCCTCTCCAGCTCACTCTGCTCGTTCACAACTACCCCAAGTCTAATGCCCTTTAACATCAGCTCTTTGTTCTGAATTCAGCTCACTAGATATGTTTTGAACTTTAACCTTGCCTAGAGTTCTTCTCTGAAAAATGCACAAGGGAACTTAGAAAAAACCAAGACCTTTGTCTTCCAAGAGTTAGTTCACATCTAGTGAGAGAGACAAATTTACTCCCATTATCTTGGTGGGAAGGGTGGGTGTGAAGGGTGAGTGTGAAGAGACCTTTAGGAAGAGCTAACTGCATAAGTTATGACACAGTTGCTTGAAAGAATATGATGTGGGGTTTAGGGAGGAAAACTGCAAGATCTGTTTTTCATTAAACTATGAGATGTGGACAATGAGAGGTAAGAAATTATATAATAATTAAAAGTGTGATTGCCTAACCCAACAGGTCCAGGAAAAGAGACAGAAGCAACACTTATGCCTGAAAAAAACTGAGCTTTGTGTCTGGGGTGACAAGATGTCGATGATCAACCTTAATATTTAATATGCAGGAATGATTTGGGGGCTCATGTTTTTCTAGGGTTGCAAAATCAATGTGATTATGTATGTGAGTGGGGACTCATTCAGTTGCAAACAGCAGTCTAATAAAATGCTAACACACACAGGGCAGAGTTCAGGGATACAGTCTATAACTTGAGAGACAGTGCACTCCAAGAGAATGGGAGTTACAGCTCAAGTTTAAAATACTTTACCCAGCTACTCAACAGGAAATTATACCTCTCACCATGTCTTACATAGTGCTGCTCTGGGAATTCCCCTAACTGTGCCCTTAGGGATCTTCTGATATCCTAGTGTCCTGCTATGTTTGTTCTCATCCCATCAATTTGGTTTCCGGGAGCGTCTCATTCTTATGGGGACGCTCACTTCAGGGTTGTGCAAGTGGTGGCATCCTTCAGTGTTGCACCTCAGTCTCTCCACTGGCCTCACCCCAGCCCTGGTCCTTGTCTGCATATACCTCTGTTCTCTACTCATGCCCTGTGTTGGCAGTCACATGCATGTGTCACTTGAGAACTGCTGCATTTTGAAGTTCCTACCAAACTCCTGACACAGAGTCTTTGGTCTAAGGACACAACGGTTGCCATCTGGGGGTTGTGGACTCTGTTTCTGTTGCCCAACTTACTTTCCCTTTATTTACTTATTTTTTAAAATTAATTTTTATTGGAGTATAGTTGATTTACAATGTTGTGTTAGTTTCTGCTATACAGCAAAGTGAATCAGTTATACATATACATATATCCATCAACAAAGGAATGGATAAAGAAGATGTGATATATACATACATTGGAATATTACTCAGACATAAAAAAGAACAAAGTAATGTCATTTTGCACAAACACACTTTCTTCTATAAATTGTTTGTATATTTTACTAAGAAGTCTGTATATATGGATTACTCATCAAACTGCTGCATGATCAAATTTTTCATGCAAAGGCTATACAAGCTTCTAGTGATGTTAAACCCTTCCTACATAATCAACTGTTGTCAAATATGAACATTCTCTTACTGGACTGTGGTCTTTCCCCTGGATCAACTGTACTTGTTCTAAGATCCCACATATAATAGGACAAGTAGCCATCTACTTAGAGAAAAGTAGCCTTTGTCCTTTAACCCTTCCATTTGATTAATCCACTAAAAATTATTAAATCTTAGAATGTTTTATATCAAGGCTTATTTTTGCAATGAAGTAGATCCTTACAAGCAAGTAGAAAATGACAGAGAAAAATAAGATTGTGGAGATTTATCTCATTGGCACCAAAACTGTCATTAGTGTGTGTATTCTGGTGTATTCTTTGAATACTCTGGGTTTTAAATAAATATTTCTTTTCCTGTGAAATATACACTAAATTTTCAACTTATAAGAATGTGGTTATATATAGGATTACTATAGGTAGATTAGAGTTCTGAAATCTCTTAATTTTCTCTCTTTTTTATGATGCCATATAAAGGAAAATAAAGTAAAAAATATGTTTGGAGTTAGGCTCTATTTCTGACTCTTCTACTAACAAGATTTTGATCTTAGGGATATCCCTGGTGGCCCAGTGGTTAAGAATCCGCTTGCCAATGCCGGTACATGGGTTCGAGCCCTGGTACGGGAAGACCCCATGTGCTGTGGAGCAACTAAGCCCATGAGCCACAACTACTGAGCCCGTGTGTCATAACTACTGAAGCCCGTGTGCCTAGAGCCTGTGCTCTGCAATGAGAGAAGCCACCACCATGAGAAGCGTACACACCGCAATGAAGAGTAGACCCCACTTGAAGAGTAGCCTTGGGTCTCTGCAACTAGAGAAAGCCTGCACACAGCAACGAAGACCCAGTGCAGCCAAAAATAAATAAATTAATAAATTAAAAAAAAAAAAAGAGAAATGGAGACATTATATTAAAAAAAAAGATTTTGATCATACACACATAACTTTACTTCTTTGGGTATCATCTTCCTTATATGTAAAATGAGATGGTCCTTGATGATCTGTGATCCCTAATAGTCCAACATTACTGACATATCCATATTATATGATAATAGTAGGTTAATAGTGGCATGTGAGAGGTGAGCTATTAATGTCCCCCATAATAGTTTAAATTCCTCTATGTTGTCCGGGGAGGGAAAAACAGAAGGAAAATGTTTAAAATGTGATGCAATATAAAACATAATAGTGTTAAGAGAGAACTTTTCAAAAAAGTAAAATCAAGATCCTCATGCAAATGAAAAACACACATATTAAATATTTTATTTAACTCATTAATGAATGAGGGGATCACCATTAAGAAACCACAACTGGTTCAAAGGGAACTCAAAGAACACACTTACATAGGCTGTCAGAGATGCTGAAATAAATTTACCAAGATAGATACAAAGTGGTTACTGTACACAGAGGAAAAAATCAATGGAACTCCACTAGACAGAAACCATTTTTATTTTAACAGACAAGAATCATTTGCATTATTATCAATTTTCTACAGTGTATAGAATTATACAAGAGATGAAAAGCAATGAAAAGTGACAATACCCTGAAACGTGAACTAGATCGGCCACAGGGTAATTCATTCCAATGTCCCTTATTTCAAAGCCTCAGAGTATTTTTTTTGGCTGACAACAGAATGTGAAATGAGTAACGCTCACTGTAAAACATAGTAATAGATGTATTGCAACGGTGTAAACATCATTTTTTTCTTCAATATAGAAACTAAGGAGAAAAAAGAAATTACACGATATCATAGAAGGATCTAGTCTATTTTATTAGTGCGCTCTTTTCTAGTGGTACTGCATCTGCTTGTAATTTGGAGGAAAAGATGATTACATAGGGGTGCAATATTTTGACTTGATCTTTCTTCCTGCCCTATTCCATCCCTCACGTCACCTCAATCCCTACACTGCTATTGTCAGCTTTACTCATCTTTAAAAACCTCGGATTTAATTAACTTAAATAACATACTTAAATATGAAAGAGCAAAATGGAGGTCCATATTTCTGATTCATTACACTTTTTAATTTTTCTAACATTAAAAAGTTAACCATTAAAGAAACGGTTCTTCATCTGGATTGTGGTCATGGTTATGGGAAATCTAGACATGAAATATAATTATATAGAACTATACACATACACACATACACAAATGAGTGCGTGTTTAAACTGGTAAAACTGAATGAGATCTGTATTCTAGCTAACAGTATTGCAGTGATGTCAATTTCCTGGTTTTGGTACTATAGTACAGCTTGATAAGATGTCATTTTTGGGGGAAGCAGGGTGAAGGTTAAAGGGATTCTATGAACTATTTTTGCAAATTCCTGTAAACCTATAATTATTGAAAAAACAAGTTTAATGAACGTTAACCGTATGTTGAGAACATAAGTAGGATACTGATCGGTAAAATGTGTTATAAGTTGTATAATGGATGTTTCTGGAAGATTCATATAGGCACACTAATGTCTGTCAGTTAAAGTGACAAGATGCAGTTATCACTGATGTATGGGAGCTCCTAATCTGTTAAGGGTGAATGTGGGCCTTGGGAATAAAGTGAAAATTATAAAATTTATAAAGTGAATAAAGTGAAATTAGACATTGCCCAGAGTTTTTCTTTTCTTCCATGTTCCATTCGTGTCTATTTCAGAATTTGTAAGATTTCCCCATGAATCTCTACTTTGTTTCCTGATGGAATCAGTCAAATCTTTCCACTCCCATCAATCCCAAATGACTAAAGCCCCACTTGCCAATGTTAATTTCTTGGAACATTGTTCTTAAGGGATATTAGTAGATGAGATACAGTGTTTGCATTTACACAACGAATATTGGACTAACCAAGTTAATCAGGTTTGCTTTCTCCCCTTTCAGAGTTTTTAATTATGCTTAAGCATATTGTGAATGTCCAAATGAAGAGGGGAGAATTAGTGTTTCCTTCCCTCTCTTCTCCATGGTGATGTTGGCAGAGACACAGCATAAGTTTTCCTAAGTTTTTTGGTCCAGATAATATTGTAATTTTTAGTAAAAATTAATTTTAATACATCCAAACTCCAGGTAATGAGCTATTTCTCTTATTTCAGGGAATTTCTGCAAAGAGATAATAACTAAATTTGTTTTTGAAATACACACTCTTTTTGGTACTTTACCAGAAAAATAATCCCAGTCACATAATTGAATGGGAAGGTGTTATCACACTCATAATCATAAAAAGAAGTGAATAGTGGCTGATTCTGTGTTTTTAACAGCTTACTCTTCCTGCTGGGCAAATGACCACAGAGGTTAATGTCTTGACCATAAAATTGATTCCAGGGGACTACACTTTCTGTGGATGAATATTGGATATTGCAAGGTGAAACGGTGTCATTGATTGTTCATCTTCTCCAGCTTATAAACCAAATTTGAAAAATACTTTCGCTTCAAAAATTTTAGGGTGATTTTTCACAGTCTATTATTGCATGAGGTAAAGCAAGAAAAAAAAAAAACAGTCAAACCACATTTAGCACATCCTCTGGAGCTACAAACTTCATTCTGGGATAGTGATGTGGAAATGTTCTCTTAATCGATTGTCGACATGTGGGGAGGAATGCTTTGTGCAGCAAGCCTCTCTTTATTGAAGTCATAAGATGGAATTCTACCCAGCAAGTTTTTCATTTTCAAATTCTAGACAAGAATGTGGTGTGAATTCTAAAATGGCTTGCCTTTACTTTCCTACCCAAAACCTTTTGTCATGTGGTTTAACACTTTGCCTAGGGTATTATCCTCTTTTTCTCCATTTTAATCCTATTTTTAAGCGTTCAAGATCTTAGTAATAAAACTTCGACTCATCTGTGTCATGCATTTAGTCCTCAGCATTTCTTAGCTTTATATTGTGGCTTAACAAACAGAAAGTAGGCTTGGGTAATGAAATATCTGACGACAGAGAGATTTGGTCTCATTTTCTGGCTTTATAAAGTTTTTATTAAAATAATTTCTTACACATTACTTAACATATCAATATGCTTTTTTTCCTGAAAAGTGAAAATAATACTACCTAATTCATAGAGCTGTTATGAGGAATATGTGTGAGAATTATGTAATGAAGAGTAGGAGTGTTTAGATTTTGAATTTATGGAAGGTATTGTGACTCAGACGTCTTTGTTCATATGAGCCCATTTCCCTTGATATATGATGTGATTATCATATATTTGGCAATTAGTGTTAACATATTAATCTCCTTTTAGCAAGCAGGAAGAGCATACAATAGGCTCTGGTCTGCATTACTGAGATTTCAAAATGTATGCAAAGGGCATCTCTATTTCAAGCATGAGCAAAACAACAACTGCTTTTTCAAATATGGAGAAAAATAAATGTGTGTTCCAAAGTTTACTTGTAACTAGTTTAATATATTTTCTTGCCTAAATCTTCACTGATTGCTATGTTGGGTGAGAGCAAAACAGGCAAAAAATATTCAAACCTTCCTTAAGAGGGTCCTTACCAGTTGAGACACTACTTTGGATAAATCTCTATAAATCACTGTAGCATATGATGAGAGACACTGAAGTCAGAAAAACATGACTATGGAAACAAAGCTCCACACATTAGCCCACCAGATCCTATTCTTGGGGGTAATAGTGCCAGTCATGTCTCTATCATGATTCTCTTGGGAATGTCAAACAGAAAATTGCTTACTAATGGTCTTGAAATTCAAAACAAATGAATACCATAAGTTATTATCATTGCTTCTTGAACTTTGAAGTCTTGCCAATATGAGTAGAGAATGAAGGCCCATTGCCTTCAACCTGCTGAAACAATGTAGAACTGATACTGTCCAAAGAATTCCTGCCCGTTGTCATGCACACGGTTCCTGAATAGCAAGCCTCTTTGGTAAGTCATAATGTGTTTATCAGCAGTGACTCCTTTTTCCCAAAATGCAACTGCAACTAGGATAGCTCATCTGATATTAGGTACAGAGTCGCTAGGGATCAAGCCCATTAATAAGACAAAGGAATCAGTGCTGTCCTGCCTATTAACCAACTGACATCCCAACCTGGGCCTGGGCTCCCTTGTCACCCTCCAGATAACGAGATCACTTGATCCTCAGGATGCCTCAGTCTGGGTCCCCACTTTGGTTTCCCCACCTAGAGAATTTCCTAGTTTTCATGCTTCAGAGTGAGTCCTTAGACTATGTAAGCATTTCGATAATAATTTTTTTTTTCACTTGGACATCAGTTTGTCTGCTGTGAGAGTGAACTCATTTAAACTGGGTTTAAGAAGAAACACTATGTATATTTGAATCCCTTGATTCTAACAGTTATTGGCTATTTCTCTTGTACATATTGTGGAACCTCTCAAAAATTCAATTTCCTTAAATGTAAGATAGAGATGATGATAGTATTTATATCAGAAGATTACAATGAGGAGCAAATGATAAGATATGTGGAGCAACTAGAAGAGTTCCTTGAATACAGAAACCACTCTATAAATGTTACCTATTATTGGACTATAAATGTATGTAACTTATGTCCAAAAAAATAAATGCATATGGCTCCCTTGACCTAACTCTCTGGTGAACCATAAACATCATATCTTTCATTTGGCCCAAAACCAAATATTTATGCTCTCAATTCCTAAACATTTTAAATACGCAATAAAGTACACAATAGTATACTCCATTCCCTCCCAAAACTCATAAACATGCAAATAAATATGTTCTAATCCATTTTATTTATAGTATAATTTTTTACCTTAGGTGTAACCTAATTTAGCATTTTCTTAATGCTTTATTTGTTTATTTATTTATTTAATGTTTCTTTTATACTGTGATTTTCCTGGGCAATCTTATCTCTGTGCCTTTAACTCTTGGTCTTCACTAGTGTCTGCCTACCCTCAAGCCACCAATTCCTATAGTTAGGTTAATCAAGGATCTTTAGATGTAATGCCCACCCTCACATAATATAGAAATGTGACTATCTGAAACATTGCTTTGGAATTTTTTTAATTTGTTCAGCAATTTTCAATGTGCTTGAAGAAAATAATTTGGTATTTGCTTTACTGCTTATAAACACATCCCCTAAGGGGCCATTAAAAATTTACATGCTATAAATTTGATAGTAGATTACTTTTTTAAAGTTTTTGGGCTAAAATTTCCATCTTCTTTTCTAATATAATTTAAGTCCACTTATATGAGGCATTCCATATTCACCCAGCTGGTAAAGAGAGCCAAGCAGAATTATTTTTCCATAAAACTTATTTGATTCTTACAGAGTATCATGATCAGGCAATGATATCATTGTCTTTTATGCACCATTTATATCACACATACCAGTTGTTACTGAGCATAAGTACATGCTTTATAATATGGGACACCGCATCGGGAATGATTGAGCAAAGAATTGAAATAAAATATAATGCTGAAAAGCAGGGAAGAAAGAGAAGAGCTATATCTCAGCATCCTGTAAATGACCCCCTGAGTCACAAATTAAACCAGCAATGATGACCAATTATGTTGAGCATGCAACAATCATCTCAAGTCCAAGGCAATACTGTAAACTGTCTTTTGGCTATAAAATACAAGTAAGCATATTTATCATGGTGTTCATGTATTTGATTGTAATTAGACAACACACTAAGGAGATGTTCTTTTGCAAATTGTAGTGTAGAAAGATACTGAGGTTGGCTGTCAGAAACATCTCACTCACAGGTTGAGAGCACATAAGCCCTCTAGGCCAGCAGGGAACATTCAGACCTTCTCTGACACTGTTAACAAATGAAGTAGATGTAGTGATAACATGTTACAGCTGCTAGGCTGGAAACTTCTCTTAGAGAATTCCTGGTCTACCCAGTCTTGTCCTGTGGCCCCTCTTACCTCAGCCACTTTGTCTACTCACTGACCTCTGTTCTCCCAGTCTCCTCCAAGAAAACTTTCTCTCTAATGACTCTCAAGAGAGCTGCTAGAAGCCCATCAGCAGCCAGAAATCATATGTTTTCCAGACACTATGAATTCAATGGCTCCCAGTCTTTAAATTGTCCATCCTCTGATTCCCAAAACCTGAATTATCTTCCCAGGTTCTGCCATGCAAACTACTTTCTTACTAGGGATGTCCTGCCAACTTAATACAGACCAGCCTAGAAGCCTGGCTTCTGTAAAGCAGCTTAATGCCTCTTCACGCTCCTACATGAAATGCTGTTTTCTATTTTATTCATTTACCACAATCCCCACTTCAGGATGGACTGACCACCAACTACCTAGTTTCTCTCAGAGATACATGTTCTGTCATCATTACACAATCAGAGTAGTCAAACTTGGGAAACCACCTTAGAGTTTTATACGTTAGATATTAAAAGAAGTTATACATAAGAGAAATCATGAGGTTATTTCATATGTTCTTGTTCTCCTACAATGTGACAGAAATGCTGTTATTGAATAAACTTTCATGGAATTCAAACACATTCATTTTTTCTTGAATTTTTTAAAGAGTTTTTGGCTGACTGGGGTTGCATTTTTTTAACTACGTGGAAAAATTACTACTTGGATAACTTTGGTCATTGATTTTATAAAAAGCAATCTGTAAAACCAGAGCGAAGACAATCCATTTGTATAAATAGGAAAATATTATAGTCTAAAATGACTTCTAATTAGAGAATTATTATTTCCTATGTAAAACATAAGATTCAAAATAATTCACAACATGTGTAAATGCAAAGGGCATAAGATTCTATTCAGCTTTATATAGTAGCTGAGGAATCTTTAAGAAGAACAAAAGTGATTAGATTTCATTGCATGTAACACATTTTAAAGTCACCTATCTTCTCTTAACATACTTCTCATTTTCCAGAATCAGATGAAGGCATACCTTTTTGGATAGGGCCCTTTCTTGGTCCCCTCGTCATCCTCACGACCCACAACAGTGCTTTGTGCTCTAACGTGTGCTTGCTGAATTGACTTGAAATGACTCTCTCTAGCTTTCAGATTCCATGTTAGTGTATTGAGAAAGTTGGACAAGATGGTTTAATTTAACAAGGGTTTATTTTTTAGCTTCTACAATGTACTGGGCACTATTGAAACTGTGGTCATTTCTATATTAAATTACAAAACAAAGCAAAACAGAATGATAGATATCGACACACATATAGATATATAATATTTGATAGTGACATGCTTAAAATCTAGGAGGACCATCTAACTTGACCTCCCTCCAACATTGGATACTTTTGACTGCTTTGGTTTATTTATAATACATTTTTACCTTGATTTTGCTACAGTCCCAATTTTCTTTAAATTTTACTGGCTATTCTTTCTCAGTCTTTTGTAGGCTCCTCTTACTTTGCCAATTCCTTAAATGTAAGGTTTTCTCAGGGTGCCATCCGAGGCCCCCTTCTCATCTCACTTAACACATGTTGTGGAGCTTTAATAACCATCTTTATGGGAGGCAGTCAAGCACTGTAGTTAAGAATATAGGCTATTGAATCACACTGCCAGGGTCTGAACCTGACCGGGGGCCCACTCGTACTCTTATGTGACTCTCCAATCCATTCTTCCCACTGCAGACAGAGTCATCTCTGTAGGAGGCAAATTTGATCTAATTATGTCCATATTTATAAGCTACCAGTGGCTTCTCATTGTTACAGATCCCCATTCCCTTGTCCAAGCCAATGGGGACAGATGAGTTTTGGAATCCAGTTTTTTCAGACTTTAGAATGATAATAGAATGTGTAAACTGTATGTAATATAATAACCCAGGTAGTATCTGGGAAAAAAACCTATAATCAAACATATTTGTTTATTTCTGAGGCACAATATATCCACACTAAGAAGAGGAAGAAAAAAGTATATGCACAGTTTCCATTAGTTTGATCATGTCATTCTATCCAGAGAACAGAGAGTGCCTTCTTTCACCACCAAATTAGTTCTAAAGGATGTTTTTGATTTTCAAAGTGTTTTGGACTTTTGAAGAACGTCCAGAGCCCCTTGTCATCTGGCTCCTGTCTGTCTCCGGTCCCGCCTTTCATCTTCTCTCTTCCAACGCTCATCGCTGATGCTGAGCTTCTTGAAAAAAGATCCTCTTGCATAACTGACTTCTTTGCCTTCAGTCTTAAGCTGAGTGGAAGCAATCTAGTATCTTTTGAAGATAAAATGAGGGCATAGAGACACTAGGTATGAACTAATTGGGGGTCAGATCATAAGATGAGTTGTATTAAAGACTTAGGAAGTTGAATTCGAGTTTGAAAAGACCAACATAGACTTTAGAAAAAAAAAAAAATCATTGTGATAAATGCATAGGAAATAGAGTTGAGATAGGCAAGACCAGAGGCTCTGGAGACCACCTGTAATAACAGACAAATAGTTAAGTTATGGCCAGATAGAAAAACAAAGGATTTTACTATTTTTGGAGATTAAAAAAATAGCAAGGTATGCTTATCCAAGATCAGATATGGGAAGTGAGGAAAAGGGAGGTCATGAATAGATCCCAAGAACTGCATAGATGGGTTACTGTAACTATGATAGTGTGCAAAAGAATTAGAAGTTGTTCTAATTCAGGAGATGGCTTAGGAGAGCAGTTGAGCCTCTGCTGGGTTTAATGTTTTTGTGAAACATCCAAAGGGATATGTGGATCAAGCAAAAGTTTGGAGGGAGAGAGACAGGATAAGATAGAAGATAGGTGATGATAATCCCATCAATTCCCTAAATTATCCATTAAGTAAGTATTTGTTGAGAAACAACCATGTAACTTTGATTATTCTTGAGCTGAGGATTCACTGTTGAACAGCAAAGAGTGTATTTTTTGTCTCTCCCAAGAGATTACAGTCAGAGATGTGCCACTTAAGAAGGGTCATAGGGGCTTCCCTGGTGGCGCAGTGGTTGAGAGTCTGCCTGCTAATGCAGGGGACACGGGTTCGAGCCCTGGTCTGGGAAGATCCCACATGCCACGGAGCAGCTGGGCCCGTGAGCCACAACTACTGAGCCTGCGCGTCTGGAGCCTGTGCCCCGCAACGGGAGAGGCCGCGACAGTGAGAGGCCCGTGCACCGCGATGAAGAGCGGTCCCCGCACCGCGATGAAGAGTGGCCCCCACTTGCCGTAACCAGAGGAAGCCCTCGCACGAACCGAAGACCCAACACAGCCAAAAATAAATAAATAAATAAATAAAGTAGCTATAAAATTAAAAAAAAAAAAAAAAGAAGGGTCATAGACCAGGTGAATCAATGGTGTTATCAAACCTATGATTTACTTAAACTGACATCTTTTAATCATGCAGGAGTTCTTAATGAAGGAAGCGATGCACTCATTTACTTGACATACATTATTTGTCTCACGGCAGATGGTAACTGACTCCCATGGACTGGTTTGTTTAGGTTGCACTGCTCTAGCCTAGAAGACAGTCTAAAAAATAAATATGTTATAAAAATAATAAAATTAATTACAGGGATGATAGCTACCATAATAGGAGAACCTAATTTATTCTGGGATATGGTAGTTAGGAAGTAAGGAAAGGCTTAATTATCTTAATTATCCAGATGAAGAAAGAACATTCAGGGCACAGGAAACAGCATGTCCTTGTGGTAGGAAAAAGCTTGCGCTATGTTAATTATGGAACAGAGGCAGTGTGTTTGGGAGAGAGGGAAAGGGTATGGTGTGGAGATGAGGTTAGAGACATGTTCATGCAACCTTACAAACCATGTAGAGGATTTGTGTTTATCATACGTGTATTAGAAAACAATGGGGAAGTTTTAATCAGGACAGTGACAGGACCTGATTTTTGTTTTAAGAAGATTGATCAGGCAGAGATAGAGAGAAAAGATTGGAGGAGACATTTTTCTGAAAATGAAATAGGCCATGTTGAACAATTTCAGTAGTCCCACCAAGAAAGGAGACTACCTTGAACTACAACAGTGGTTCTCCACCAGAACTGCTTTAGCCCTCAAGTAATTTTTGAAGACATTGTTAATTGGCATAATTTGTGTGTGTGTGTGTGTGTGTGTGTGTGTGTGTGTGTTTGTGTGTGATGTGCTACTGGCATCTAGTGGATAGAGCCAGGGACACTGCCAAATATCTTACAATGAATAGGATACTCCCCACAACAAAGTAATACCCAGTTCAAAATGTCAGTGATGACAAGGTCGAGAAACCCTAGACTGGAAGGAAGGCAGCAAGAGGACTGGGGAGATTTATGATAAGTTTAGAAGATAGAATGGGTCATATTTAGAGTGGATTGCGTATATTAAGAGGATTCCAAGGTTTCTGAGTTAAACTACTATGTGGTTCGAAATACTGCTTACTCCGATGAGAAAAAAATATTTTTTTTCTCCCTAGGGAAGAATAAAAGTTCAATTTTATACACATACAATTTTGACAGCCTTATAAAATCTCTAAATGGAAATGGTTAGTAATTGGATATCTGGGTCTAGAATTTTAATAAAAGGAGGTGTGTACTGGAAATATACATTTGAATGACACAATGTGGACAGTATTTCAAATCATGAATGGGAGCTACCTCCCCTACAGAGAGAATAAGTGGTGAGATCAACAGGAAGCCTCAAAAAACATTATATACAGGAAGCCACCTAAGGGTAAATTGAATTTGGTGAAAGTTAGATAGAAAATCAGGAGTGTGATGTCACAGAAATTCATAGATGAACATATTTCAAGATCAGGGACACAGTTAACTGTGTTAAATGTGGTTAAACATTTGCATAGGATCATCCCCAAAATGTCCACATTTAGCAGCATAAAGGTCACTGCTGGCCATACCAGTGAAATTTCAGAAGAGTGTTAAACCAGAGAAAAACAACATGGTTATTGAAAAGACAGTAAGAATTTAAATAGTTGACAAACTGATCACACAAATCTTTAGAGAATTTTGTCTTTAAAAACAAGAAGAACTATATAATCATGGAGGAAATGACACTAAAATTTTGGGGTTGAAGATGGTTAGCTATGTCTGTAAGTCTGAGAAAACAGAACCATTAGAATGGATGGGGATGAAGCTGTTGGACAGAGAAAGAAATGGTTGATCAAGGCCACAAGGGTAACTTTGTTTGGCCTGGAGGTGAGGGGCAGAGATCTAGGGTCACCTTAAGCACTCAACTGGTTATGATTAATTTGGGGATTACATTTAATTATGAAAGAGATATTTATATTCACTTAATGTT
This sequence comes from Balaenoptera acutorostrata, assembly GCF_949987535.1. NCBI lineage: Eukaryota > Metazoa > Chordata > Mammalia > Artiodactyla > Balaenopteridae > Balaenoptera > Balaenoptera acutorostrata. The sequence goes on along the minus strand of NC_080067.1, from coordinate 137,325,094 downwards.
GTATTAAAGGTAAGTTTTAAAATACAATTAGTGCCCACGCACTTATTTTAGATGAATGTAAAAATAAAAAGTTAATGATTTGATATATTCCTTCATTTCATAAATAATTTGGAGCACTCACTGTGTGTCAGATGCTTGAGCAAAGAAAATTAAACCCTGTTGCTGATCCTGTGGAACTTCTGGGTACTCCACTCTTACAATGTATGTGACTGTCCTGCAAGTTCAAACAACTGAAATCTTACTCAGTCGTTTGAACTTAATCTGCACAATCCATTTCAAAAGATATCTCTTCCAATTCTTCCGTGTGTGTGTGTGTGTGTGTGTGTGTGTGTATGTTTGTTCACCCAAATGGATAGCTAATAAGATACTAAGATCCTTATTGCAGAAGAGTTTAAACAGTTGAGATGAACACCTGTCAGACATGAGGAATTTGATTTTGGCTTTGAGGGATGAGAAGGGTTTGGGGAAGCGAGCAAGACATTTGGCAGAAATTTGCAAGCAAGACAATGGACACACTATTCCATTGGTGCCAGCTAAGCAAATGCTGTAGAAGATTATAGAAAAGAATCACTGGGAAGCAAATAGAAAAGATCAAATTACATAAACAGGTTTTTGCTTTCCAATTTCTAAAAGATGCTTTAAGGCAGAAGTTGGATATTACAATAAGTGGGGAAAAAAAGACATTTCTAATTCTAAGACTTTTCTACCATTGATTTTTTATAGTGATAAGGTTAATTTTAACTACTTAATATGAAGGTACATTTTTTGCTGCTTTGTCTTTCTAGAACGATGAGCAAAAGAGAAACTCAGCAGGGAGTGAAATGAATCACTCTCTAAGGTGTCTCATTTCTCACTCCCAACTGAGTTGGCAAAGGTTAGCACACTATTAAAATTCAAGTTGTTGCAAATGTATTTCATTGGTAGTCAACTCACTCAAGGTATACTAGTTTTTAGCAATTATTCTCAGTGATAGTCTACGTGTTTGCCAAAGAATCTCTGTGTCACGTGGAAAAGGAATTCAATAACTCCATGCAGGATCAAACATGAGTTGCTTAATGGTGATAAGCTAAATGAGAGGACAAATAGAAGAAGAGCTTGAAATAACCATCTCCATGGTAACTTTGAATGCTAAAAAAAATAACTGAAAGCATTAAGAATCTGGTGGCTGTGTTTGGTTTTCCATAAAAGAGGTAAGAATGTATAGGTAGGCACATCTGCCAAAATGCAAATGTTATCACCTTGAAATGTTTTTCTCACCTCGGTATTCATTGTGCACGTGATTCTGGGAGCTGAAGGGTTAAGCTTCAGCACAGCATTGCTGTTCCTGCCGGCTTTGGAGGTAGTCACACCTGGGTTGTTAAGCTGGTGATAATTCCTATTTCATAAGATGGTTGCAAGGATTAAATGATCCCACAATCTGCAATGTTTTACACATAGTAAAGGCTCCATAAAACATATATAAATATCTGAGAGGGAGGTGCTGATGACTGTTAGGAGTAACAATTTACACACTCAGGCACAAAATCAGTCAATCTCAGTGAGGAAGCAAGGGCACCATCTTTATGCATCAGGACCAACGTCTTTGAAGGCAAACCACACCTAATTTCTGAAAAAAAAAAAAAAAAAAAAAAGAGAAAAAAGAGAGAGAGAAGCAGAGTGGCTTCTATAAAGCAGACTAATTGAACAGCAGTTAAGAAAACACAGGAATGTGTTCAGTTATAATTATAGCCTAGGTTAATTAACTATTTTTATGACAAGACATGCACAAGAACAGGGAGGGTCTGCATCACATCCAGTGTACTGAGCATATATATATAAACATGGCTGGGAGAAGCCAAGGATATCAGAACATCTTCTCACAGTAACTTAGCTGAACTCACATCTCCTGTCAACATGTCCTACAACTGCTGCTTTGGAAACTTCTCCTCCCACTCCCCTGGAGGCTATCTGCGCTACCCAGGCTCCTTCCACCCCAGCAACCTGGTCTACAGCACTGACCTCAGCTCTTCCAGCTCCTGCCAGCTGGGATCCTCTCTCTACAGTGGCTGTCAGGAGACCTGTGATGAGCCCACCAGGTGCCAGATGTACCGTGTGGTGTCCAGTCCCTGCCAGACATTCTGCTACCATCCGAGGACCTCCACGCCCTGCAGTCCTTGCCGGTCAACTCACACTGGATCTCTGAGCTGTGGGTCCAGCAGAGGCTACTGCCTGGGCTATGGATCTAGAAGTTGCTACTCACTAGGCTGTGCATCCCGTGGCTTCAGACCCCTGGGTTATGGAATCTGTGGCTTCCCTTCCCTGAGCCATGGATCCAGATTTTGCCGCCCAACATACATGGCTTCTAGGATCCGCCAAACTTCTTGTTACCAACCAACCTGTATATCTGGCTTCTACTGCTGATCAATCAACTTAAGGGTTCTAGACTGTGACTCCACAGTTATATCCCTTAAAGTTAATCTCAGCTATTTTCTGGCTGGAGTCTATATTCTACTACCTAGACAAATGATAATTTTTAAAAATCCTATTAATATTAAAATAATTTATCTCAGAGAGTATCCATTCTGTTTTCTTCTATTTTCCCCCCTTACTTCTCTAGTTAAAAATAGTACAAGAGGTCTCTTTCCTTTCAAATAAACTCATTTAATCTGATATCAGTTCATAAATCTTACTATTAATTTTTTTAAAAGATGTCTGTTGGGAATTCCAAATCTACTGTTATTTGTCTAAAAAGAAGTATTTAATTTATGGAGCAGATTCCCTGATTGGAAGAATTACCTGCCAATACAGAGTTAGTTCCCTGGAATTTTTGGCAAGTGGAATCAGAGTTTGGACAGGAGATTATCCTAAACTCTTCTATGAGTGGTCATTTCTTCCTTATCAGGATACCTTACTTTGGTTAAACTAGTCATGGGTCAGATCCAAGAAGAAAAGTTCCAGAGACAGCAGTGATGCTTCAGCAAGTACTAGCTTGGCTGTTTTAGATGAAGGAATTGTCAAAATACTTTTTATAAGACCCTTTTACAGACTTATGCAAGCTCTAATGGAATTCTGAGGTTACAATATTAACTGACTGCATTAACCTGTGTAATGAAACAAACATGTTAAGTATGGATGAAATTAACCACATATTTATTTTATTATAATAAAAGGAATACAATTTCTGAGTCATTTTTTAATGTTGATGTGTCATACTCTTTCTTCTATTTGATCAGTGTAAGGCCAGCTGTTTTCATAGAAGTCTCCTGAGAACTTCTGGAAACATGGCAATATCATGAGTAGGAAATAGCTGAGAGGGAGGACTCCTTGATATCATAGGCTTATATTTGGATAGGATAACTAGATAGTTTACTAAGTTTTCTTGTTTGGGGGAATGCATATATCTACATTTGAAAATACGTAAGTGGAAAGAAAATATGTAAGTGCATGTGGGTAGCCTATTGTTCATTGCCCTCATAGTTGTTTTTCTCCTCTCTCCTCTTCCCACAACTGAATTTTGCTTGTGTATCTCTTCTTAACTACCCACAATCATTTCTTTATATCAGCATGGCTATGTCCCAGGTTTCAGGATTGAATCTGGCACCCCAATCCCTACTGAAAGTGAATCGTTCAGAATGGAGCATGTGATATGACTTAAACCAATGAGAAAAAAGGAGTGATCTGGAGAAGTGCCTATGGTAAAGTTCTTCTTGTGGAGTTTTTTTTGTTTTTGTTTTTGTTTTATTTTATTTTATTTTTTAACATCTTTATTGGAGTATAACTGCTTTACAATGGTGTGTTAGTTTCTGCTTTATAACAAAGTGAATCAGCTATACATATACATATATCACCATATCTCCTCCATCTTACGTCTCCCTCCCACCCTCCCTATCCCACCCCTCTAGGTGGTCACAAAGCACCAAGCTGATCTCCCTGTGCTATGCGGCTGCTTCCCACTAGTTATCTATTTTACATTTGGTAGTATATATAAGTTTGGGGTTTTTTTCATTGCGTTGGGTCTTCGTTGCTGTGCACGGGCTTTCTCTAGTTGCAGTGAGCAGGGGCTACTCTTCGTTGCAGTGCGTGGGCTTCTCATTGCAGTGGCTTCTCTTCTTGTGAGAACATGGGCTCTAGGCACACAGGCTTCAGTAGTTGGGGCATGCAGGCTCAGCAGTTGTGGCACATGGGCTTAGTTGCTCCATAGCATGTAGGATCTTCCCAGACCAGGAATTGAATCCATGTCCCCTGCACTGGCAGGCAGTTTCTTAACCACTGCACCACCAGGGAAGCCCCTTGTGAAGTTTTTTGAAGCAACCATGTCTTCCTCTGGATTTTGTCATATCATATGTGGAATGCTGCATCCATTTGGCATGTGGCCTGAAAATTAAACCATCACATGAAAGAAGGTAAAACCAAGAGAAATGCTGAGGAACAGAGCCCAGACCATCTTATTTCTGGACTTTGGTAAACATGAGACAATAAATGTTATTATTTAAGCCAGGGGTCCCCAACCCCTGGGCTACGGACCGGTAGTGGCCTGTTAGGAATCGGGCCACCGAGTAGGAGGTGAGCGGTGGGCGAGCAAGTGAATCTTCATCTGCCACTCCCCATTGGTTCCCATCAGTCAGTCATATTACCACCTGAACCATCACTCACATTACCGCCTGAACCATTCCCCCTACCCAGTCCATGGAAAAATTGTCTTCCACAAAACTGGTCCCTGGTACCAAAAAGGTTGTGGACCCCTGATTTAAGCAATTTTGAATTACAATTTCTGTTATTTGTAACTAATGTTTCCCTAAATGAGACACTCATTTAAAACCTGAAACAACCCCCTTCCCAATAAAGCCTCCCTAATACAATGTTAAAGGCCATTTGCAGCCCACCTCTGCCCTCTCCCAGGTCCTCTTCTCACCACATACATACACTCCACCAACATGCACTCCATTAATGCTAACTACTCCCATTTCCTTGAACACATGGTGTAGATCTGAGCTCTTATATGGTCTAGTACTTCTAGAATTAACGCCACATCTCCCTTAACCTTCAAAACCCATGGAAATGCTATCTCTTCTCTCACTTCTTTTAAATAGACTCCAATATCAATAGAATTGATCATTCCCTACACAATGCCAGCATTATCTATATTTATATTCTGTTAATTACAAAGTATCTATTTTAAATGTTTCATTTAAATTATTATTTTGTTTAATTAGTACTGTTTTGTCTGTTAGTTTACCCTTGTCATATTTTCAAAAAATATGATGGAATCTTATCTAACAGACTCTTGCAAGTAATAAAGACTCAATAAAAGTTAATTGAGTGAATGAATGAATGAATAAAATGGAGCTAGGGTGACAGTCTGCAGAATACATACTATGTCAGTGACATCAAACATACATTCATTTTTACTGGTTGAACTCTAGTTAAGCTACTTGCCATCAATGTCATCAATCCTCTGGTCATCATTATCATAAAAAATTATTTATCAACATCTCAATGGCATATTATCACAACTTCAGGTACCCATGGTAGAAGTGGAAGAACTCAAAAAACTTCACATTTTTGGATCACACAAAGGCAGAAAAATAACTTCACCAAATGCTAACCTCAGAAGTAGGCCAGAGTAAGTGCATCTGGGGAAAGGAACAAAAGCAACTGTGTAATTACTATAATAAGCCATGACACTTTCACATCCATGACATATGAACAAAGGGGTGGAAAATATGGGGGTTAATGCTTAGATGGTTGAGATACTATGGTTCATTCTTTTTTAAAAATTACTTGTCATTAAAGGCTACATAGACACTGTGTAATCAACTAACTTTTCTTGATTTTTTCTTTTTTTCTTTTTGGCTCTTTGAATCAAAGTCTGATTTAATTGAATTGTCAATGATCAAGGATTATTCCAAGAAGCACAATTATTTGGAAATAGATTCAGAGAAGAAACGTTGTCACATGTGAATCCTTTTATTATCACATTCTAAGAGAATCTATTTATCATTATAAACAGAGAAAGTTGGCAAGAGATTATTTCCATATTCCACATAGGATCATTATTATGGTCATAATGTCATAATTTTGAGTATTCCAGAGCTTAAAATTTTTTGTGTGTGCATTACAGTGTCTGAGAAGTGTTACATGGTACTTGACTTATTTTACAGAATGTTATATCTAAAGGAAGTTGGACATTCCCCTCAGCACACTCTTTTGAGGTAGACCAACGTGTTCTTGGCCAGAGAAACATACTTTTTATTTATTCTCGGAGTTATTCTCAAGTACAATAGAACTATTAATTTATAGTTGTGGATTTCTACCAGCATGCATGGAATCTAATTGTCTACAAATATCAATCTTTTGTCTGTCCTTTAAAATTTTTCATAAATACTCTTAATAAAGATTATATGGCTTAAATGAAAGTGTGGCTTTCATTCGGTAGGTAGGTTTGACAAGATGCCATTTAATGTCCTTTTCAACTCTAAGATATTGAGATTCTCCTAGAAAATCATAGAATGTGGTAACTGGAAAGCACTTTGGAGATCTTCTCATCTAAACTCATTATGTTGTAGGATATCCAGAGAGGCAGAGTGACGTTCAAATTCATGCAGTGAATTAACAGAACCAACAGAGCTAGAAGCCAGGTTTTTTCACTCAGCCTAGTATTCCATTGCTATACACTGTATCTAGGGTTGGAACAGAGGAATGGATTTACATTAACTTTAGGTGCTTTGGCATGTTTGTTTGATGCCATAAAATAAGGCAAGGAGAGAGGAAATAAATTGTGAAGAACTTAAGTGAATCATGTTACTGAAGGGTAACTCTAATTTTTGAATTTTTGTTTACTTTGATACAGCTGAACAAGTGATTAAAGTCCAACATAGCCACATGATTAAATATAAAAGTAATATAAACTATTCAACCTGATAGCTACCAAGGGCCAAGCTCTTGAGAGATGGAGACAGGTTGGCTAGGCCTTTAATGGTAATGATAAACACAATCCAACCCTTAAAAGGGTGGAATGTGCAACATTTACAGACACAAACAACATAATCTCAAACACAAAAAAGAGACTTTTTAATTTTACCTTATAGTATGATATCAATCCCAGATTGATGCTGCCATAAGAACAACACCTTGGTCTACATGATGGTCCTTAATCTGATCAGAAATAATTGCTACTCATTTATCCCTCAATATGTGGCAGGCAATCTAGTGTCTTATATAATATATCATCTCATATCATCATTAAAACACACTTATGGGGTTGATACTCATAAATTTAATTTTAAAAGTGAAGAAACCACCTCAGAAATTGAAGGTTATAGTTTATGATTGTAGATCTCAGCTTAGAATGCTGGCAGTCTAACTGTAAAACCCTTATATTTAATCACTTCTCCACAGCAAATGTTAATATTCCAACCTCTGGTGGTTAGGAGGTACCACTGCAGCTGCAATCATGTATACTTCAAGACCTGGAAATTGTTGTTCAACCATTTAATAGCAAAGTATGCAATCACCACAAGCAATCAGGTAATTATTTCTTCCTATTTCTCAAGAATTCTATGAAATAGACTACATAATTATCATTATTCAAGTGTCTACAAAATTAATACTTAGTTTTTAGTAGGTTGAATGAAAACAATTGCAAGTGACCAGCTGTCCTCACCTACGTCATTCCGTTGTAATAAGCCAGGTAACTCCCTCTAAAAATTCAGCACCAGTCAAAATCAAAATTGTATGCTGAAATACCTACTAATTCAACACTCAGTTAAATAGAATGTGCAAGTTAGTGCCTCATCCCAAAGAGAAAAGAACTCACGGAGTGGCTTTATTCACAAATGACAGACCTACTCACAAATGACACTATCTTACATGTGGAGATTTGGACCTGCACAGACATTTACTAATTTACTACACATTGTGAGGTTAATAAGGAGGCTGACTGCTGGGGAAAATTGTGTGAATGTTGGCCTAGAGGATGTCCTGTCTTTGCCCCTCAGAATTTAGCAACAGGACTCCGTGCTGACAGTGAAAAGTGGTGCCCTTTTTCTTGGTAAAAGCTTTCAAAAACATTCCTATGTGCAATCAAATGTTATTTTAAAATAATTGACTCAGTTTGTGCCATGTTAATAAGAGGCTTCCTTAATGATTTTGTTCTTATTTCACAAAGGGGTAGTTGAAATGTAGGCATGGTTATCATTATTTCTTTTTCTTTAAGCTCTGTACCCTTGCCAATTCTTGGGTGTGTTCAGGTTTCAGAAATGTATTCCTTCAGACATTAAATTATAATCTGAGTGAATTTTCATTTAGCACCTTCTAGTCATTAATTTTTCAAAATATGTTTATGGAGCTCTTATTATGTAACAGCCAGAAATGGTGTTCAGTGTTGGGGATATAATAGTGAGAAAGATATACATACTTCTTGACTTTATGGAACTCACGGTGTAGTGGCAAAGACATAATGAAGAAACATGTAAAATGGTTATAAACTGAGATAAGTTTTGTGAAGAAAAAAAACGATTCTCTGAGAACGGTATCTTTTTTAAGTGGGATGATGAAGGAAATCACTTAAGTTGAGACACAACAAATGAGGAAGGGAGCTGTATAAAGAGGGGGAGAGGACAGTGAAGGAATGAAACAGGCGGCTGTACGTGCAAAATACTGAGGAAAGGAAAGGCTTGACATGGTCAAGGAGCTGAGTAGAGACCTGGGAGAATAAAGCGTATTGGGCAGAAGAGAAGTGATAAGATTTGGAGTTAGAAAAATAGGCAGCAGCTGGATCTTAAAAGGTGGTGTAGGCCAGGCTAAGGGGAATGGATCTTATTTTTAAAAGCAATGAGAATCCATTTAATGTAAGCAGGAGAGTCATAGCTGCAATAGAAGCCTCTGTGTAATGATAAATATAAATGTGCAAAGAATTAAATTAGTTGTTGTAGGGTTCATGTGGAGGACATACTGGGATCTTTCATCACACAAGAGTGGTCATTCAAAATTATAAATAATTTGCATCTATTACAAAGACATTATGCACAAGTTGAGTGTACAGCCTGTCAAGCTGAATGTGGACACTCAGAAGTGTCCTTTTCAATATATAATATCCCCCGACCATTACACATCAATGAGGATCTTGTATAAGTGTTGTTCAAAGTTTCTCAATGTTCTTGGTTTGCTTCAGACCCAAGAAAGGGAGACCAAAGTGCTGTGCTAAAAATATACTTCTGTTGTTTCACTGTCAGAAGCTGAGCTAAATAAATCATAGAATGTGTTACAGAAATTGTGCCGGTAGGTTCTGTGCTATGAGTTTGAAACTATGCTAAATGCAGCATGATAATGTGAAAATGTAGGAGTTCATCATTCTGCCGTCAAAAACAAAACACTGAGTAAACACAAATGAAAAGCATACCTGAAACAGTTTTGTTACAAAGCAAATTATCAAGCACAACTATAAGTAAACACATTACTTGGTGTAAAATACAATCATAATAAAGAACATGTCAGAATCCATTGGTAATTCAGAGGAATAAGTAATAACATCTAACCAGGAAAATCAGGGAAAAGCTTTATAAAAAGACAACATTTAAATTTTGCTTTCAATAAGATGAGGGGAACAAAATGTCAGACAAAGGGAAAGATGTTTATAGGGCAATGGCCCCATTCAGTAGTTTGGGTGAAGAGTAAGAAGGATAATGAGGGTGGGCTCAATCAAATCAGCCTGTTACCTAAAATGTCTTGATCATATTATCAAGTTCTGCCAAGGTGCCATTTCTCCAAACTCCGGTGCTGAGTATTAATCAGTATTCAATTGGCCATTTCCACATACATTTCTTTTTGTCCATTTACCTGTAAAGAGAGGCATGGTGACTAAGGGAAAAAAAAAATGTTAGCTTGGTGACATGTTGGGACTCATATTCGACAAGTCCCACCCTGATGAGTCAGCTTTGGGGCTAACATGAAAGCCACTTTGAACATTCAAAATGGACTGGCTTCTTTGTGAATAAGGCATCATCTTCATATATAACTAAACAAAGTGCTAATGAGATGTTATCCTTCAAATTAACTTAAGCAATGAGGTAGAAAGAGTTGTGAGAAGAAGCCAATACCCATTTTATTGAGCATATAACCTCCTCAGTAATGAATTTAGTCTTCAAATCAGCATGTTGGATCCTTGGGACACCTTGCAGCCCATTTAGTCCTGTGAATTCTGATGGGTTCAACTCTATCAGAGGTTATTCTGATGGGTTCAACTCTATCAGAGGTTGCTCACATAGTTAATAGCATCAGAACCACAACTCACACCTGTGTCTCCTCACCGTCCATCACTATTTTGTTTGTATTACAGCACTCTTTTAGTTAACTATGATATTGAATCTATTGCTTGACAAGTACAAGATAATTTTGAATTTTACCTCCATGGACTTCATAACCATGGAGCCAGAGATGTTTGCATATGATAAGTTCAAGTATAGCATGTATTTTTCTTCCTCTTTTCGCTATTGAAGTGCTTTTTAGTGCTTTATTCTTTGTATTAAATAAATTTACTTTATTTACATTAAAAACAATTGTCACTATTATTTTTATTCAACACGTTTGTGGGGTTTATGTTACAGGGTTTTTTTCCCCCACTGAATGAAAAGTATAAATATTTGGAAGAAAAAAAGAGAACATGTCCCCTTACCATTGTTTGTATAGTATGGACCAGAATAAAAGAACGCATTGGTGGTAGTCACCAGAGGATGGGGTACCTGCTCTGAAGATCATGAAACCACGGAGTCCAAAGATGTGAAGACTCATTAATTTTGTTTAGAACAGCTTGGCTGTTGGGAAACTATGGATGTGCTCTTAAATAGAGTTCTGATTTTCAGGGCAACATAAATTAGTGGCTAAGAGCATGGATTCTGAAATCAGATTTCCTTGGTCTGATCTTAGCTGCATTGGTGAAGGGTGTTTGAATCCCAGCTGTGTGACTATGTGCAAGTTTTTAAACCACTCTCCATTTCAGTTTCCTCAATCTCAAAATTGCGATGATAATGGTAGGACCACTGTGAGACCCAATAAGTTAATCATTTGAAAGTGCTCAGCACATGACCCTGTCTATAAGAAATGCTAAGATTTAGCAACATGATTAGCGAGCTCGGAGACTCGATATAAAGGGTGGAGGCAGGGATGTGTAGATAAACCCAGAAACCTACAGCATATTAGGAAAGCTATTCATCCAAAAAATGAGAGATTAAGCTGTTTTGTATCTGGAAAGATGCAAGCAGCACCTTATACTAAGGAAAATGTTTCAAAACCACATGCCATGCTTTGCTGAAGTGGGCTGGCAAGTATCTCTGAATCTATGACAAAGCTAGTGTTGATTAACCTGTCAGCTCTGTGGATAGGTTAAGCAGAGGTCACCCCAAAAAGGAAAGATTTAAACCTAAAATCCATAAACCACCACTTACACGGGTGCTTCTGTAGAGGGATGGATTTGAGAGGTAGTTGAGGCAGGTCTGAAAGAGGTTGAATGAACATTGTTTGATCCCATCAATAGCAACAGAGCATATGGCAGTCACAACATCAGAGTATCCATGCAGCAAGAAACACTGACATAAAGCTTTTGGCCATAGCAGCAATGACAGCAACACAGCATTGGCAATGGTAAGGAGACTTCATCTGCATGGCAGCTTCTCAGGATTCCAGTCACAGCCACTCATGCGGGCATACATGAAACTCACTCACAGTGCAGACATTACCAATGTAACTCAAATAGGGAAGAGTTCCACTCCTCTGAGCCAGTCATTCTTTCCAGGCTTAGCGTGATCACTCACCTAAGGAGAAGTTAGCTGAAGAATAAACCAGTATCTAATCTAACCCTACGTGGAGCACATTGGAACTCTTTATAGAGAGAAATTGTGTGGACTCAGGGGCTAAAGACTCTTGGTATTGGAATGGAGACGGGTGTGGGGATGGGAAGAAATGCTTAGTAGACAATTTAGTGTAGTGGGAAGAGAATTGGTCTTGGATTACGACTAGGCCTTGTTTAAATACAAATTCCGCCGTTTCCTAGCTATATGCCCTGGGACAAGTTAACATTTTTAAGACTCGGTTTCTTAATTGTAAAATGGAGATAATGCCTAATTCATTGGAAGGTTGTCACAACTAAATGATATCATGCCCACTGAATGCTTACTAGAATGTCTGTGTCAAAAGTATGCAAGATATCATTTGGTACTTTATATGATATTTGCTTCTTGGACCTAAGCCTCATTCTCATGATTTCTGTATACTGAATTTAAATTTTAGGACAGAGACCAAGAAAAGCTATTCATTATAGGTGCAAAGGGCATAAGTAGTATGAAACATGACCCAGATAATCTGTGTAGCATTCTCAAAAACTGTAGAAATGATTCACTGGGTACATGCTACAGAATATTCTTCATAGATCAAGGAATTTCTTCTTGCCTGAACAGAAAGGCTTTGGTAGGATTTGTGTATTGACATTGCTTACCCTAGGTTCTTCAAAACGTAGATAGTTTAACAGCATGCTTTCTTCCTAGAAGCCAAGTATAGTGAATTTAAAGAACATTTCCTTGTCTATTCACTACTGTGCCAAGAAGCATAATATACCTTTTATTAATTTGATTCTAATTATTTACCAATCACTGTGTACATATACTTCATCATTTTAAATTCAAACCACCCAGTTGGATAAGTACTATTTTTTAATTTCCATTTTTTTTTTCAGTGAAGATGAAGACACAGATAAATTAAATAGGTTGTCCAAGATAATACAGATAGTAAATGTGTAGCCAGGATTTTAATCCTGTGAGTTGGGCTTCAGAGTCTGAGCTACAAGTTTTGACTACCTGATTATATTAGATTTTTTTTTTTTTTGTCACTAGATTAGCTGAAACATGGGTAAAAGTCTCTATGTCATATGGAAGGTCTGCATACAGAATTTGATTGAAAATTTTTGGTCTGGTATATTACATTGTTGTGAGTCTATAGAGGCTACAGTCAGAGAAGTAAGTATAGTTGATTGGATGGTTCATTTGTAACTCAGGAATAAATGCAAGAAAGGAATTATGCATATTTCATTGTAGTCTGTAAAATGTTATAGATTTTCAACATCTTAGAAAAGAGCATGAACTTCAAATCATATGAAACTGACATAACCTAGGTGTCAAGGAAGGTGTTTGGATGGTATGGAGTCAGATTTTTCTAAAACATGAGATCCATGGTCTGAATGTTGTTAGCAATTCTGTTTTTCATACCCGTTAGTCCTTACCTGTTTTTAGTTAAATAATTATCCTTTTGAAAATGTTGAGCTCGTCATAAACACTAATGGGATAAGAGAGAGTATTTTGTTCTATGTTGCATCAGAGTCACTGACACCTTTCCTGAAGCCAGAATAGTCTTCTCTAGTTCTCTTTCCCATTTCTACCTTCAGAGAATTCCTATTACGCCCTCAGTTAGAAATTCTTTCATGTCAGGAACTGTTCCATATTCTTGCCCTAGGACCCAAACAGAAAGAATGATAATTGATTGGAAAAAAAAGCTAAGAAAAGAACAACCAACCAACACAAAGCAAAAGCACTCTACTTCTTTGGACAATTGATAACTCATCACTACTAGTTATATCGAGCGATGGCTCTGATAAGCAATAAAATATACCATAGGCAGATAGGTACAAATAGACTAAACACTTAAAAATTAAATTTTGAATTAAAAAATACCTTTTTGTGGTTGTGTAGTACTAAGTCATTTGCCTGACTTTTACATAACTTTCTCTGGCTTTATGAAAACAAATTCATTAATGACATTCAAAGAGAGTTATTCCTTGGAGGCAAGAGGCAAAACCAATGTGGTTGCATCCAGACACAAGAACAAAGAAATCTCAAAGGTAAATACTGAAAATGGTCCATAACTATTCTTCCATCTTTCAATATGGTACTGCTTCAAGTCCAGGGCCAATGCCCCGGCAGGAGTTCAATAACTACTAATTGTCAAAGATAATGAGGAAAGAAGACTGAAAATTCAATAAAAGGCTAAGAATAACACCTCCCATAGCAGTTCATTGCCTTGTCACTATTGCTTCATGGACTGTAGCATGCTGTTTATTTAAATTGAATGTGCAGATTGTAACACTTGGATTTAAAAGCTCTCTTCCACCATAAATCCTGTCAACCTTTACAGTAGGGTTATTTATTTTTATTTTTTATTCTTTTTAACATCTTTATTGGAGTATAATTGCTTTACAATGGTGTGTTAGTTTCTGCTTTATAACAAAGTGAATCAGTTATACATATACATATGTTCCCATATCTCTTCCCTCTTGCATCTCCCTCCCTCCCACCCTCCCTATCCCACCCCTCTAGGTGGTCACAAACCACCGAGCTGATCTCCCTGTGCTATGCGGCTGCTTCCCACTAGCTATCTATTTTACGTTTGGTAGTGTATATATGTCCATTCCACTCTCTCACTTTGTCACAGCTTACCCTTCCTCCTCCCCATATCCTCAAGTCCATTCTCTACTAGGTCTGTGTCTTTATTCCCATACAGAAGGGTTATTAACTGTTGTTGTTGTTTCCCCTTGGAATGAGCTACATTCACTCTGACACTCTCTATGTGAGGAAACCGATGTAATAATGCATGTTGAGATTCTCAAGAACAAAGTGTCTTCCTCTGGACTTCATATTTTATTAAATGAAGCTACAGGGGAAAGTGAAAGAAATACATTTAAAATTTTAGCTATATTGATACTCACAAGTGGTCTACTGTATTTATTTAATGATTGGATTTACAGTAAATCATAGTAAAGTTTTGTAATGATCACAGGTGTACTTACCATATTAAAATTAGAATATCCATTACTACTGAGTGAAATATTTTTCAGAAATCTTTCTCAGGAAACAGAAACAGACATCATTGTAGTTCTTTCATTTTCAAGTCTATATTTGTTCAGCAGATTGTTTAAAGTGGGCCTGCTCCCATTTCCTGTCTCCCAGATGCTGCAGCTGATGGTGGCTTGGTCCCCGGGAGTCTGGTTTAATTTCCTGCAGTAAATGACTATGGTGATCAAACACTGATCTTGAGATGGTACTGGAGGGACTTCTAATGTAAGGCCAGCTCTCTGGGGCCCTCAGGCTACGAACAGAATGCTAAGCAATCCAAAAAAAAATATGCTACACTCTGACCCACGAGCCACTCTGGAGGACAAATACCATCCGGAACTGTGTTCTGTTCTGAAACATGTCCAGTCAGGGTTGTGTCTCCCATACATCCATCAGGTAGCTGAGTGAAATGCTGAAGTCCCTAAGTATTTGTTGTAAAGGCCAATTGCTCATTTGTACATGAATTCTTCTTATGGTACCTCATTGCTGTCACAGTTACATTTTCATAGAATCAGAATTATTTCTAAACGTTTAAGAGATGTTTAATGGGCTTCACTTATCATACAGTTAGTAAATATTCTTGCCGAGGTTATGTGATTTACTTAAGCAGCGTCACGGCTAGAACTCAGGCCTAGTGACTCTCATTCTGTTGCCCCACTGGCCATGATCCAAAGTATCCCTTGTGAGAAATTTATTTAAAATATTTAAATGTACTAAGCACAATAATTTTAATGACCCCTACATGTACATTAAAGGCCACACATAACACATAAAAAACCTTTACTGGATCATAAATGTGGCCTATCTTAAATTAATATGGCAGATGTAATAAACATTCATCTATCCTCAGATTTTCAAGTATCTTTTTTTTTTTTTTTTTTTTTTTAATTTTAATTTTGTCCTTTAAGTGACTATTTTCTTTTTATTTATTTATTTATTTATGGCTGTGTTGGGTCTTCGTTTCTGTGCGAGGGCTTTCTATAGTTGTGGCAAGCGGGGACCACTCTTCATCGCGGTGCGTGGGCCTCTCACTATCGCGGCCTCTCTTGTTGCGGAGCACAGGCTCCAGACGCGCAGGCTCAGTAATTGTGGCTCACGGGCCCAGTTGCTCCGTGGCATGTGGGATCTTCCCAGACCAGGGCTAGAACCCGTGTCCCCTGCATTGGCAGGCAGATTCTCAACCACTGCGCCACCAGGGAAGCCCTCAAGTATCTTTTAATGAAGGTTGGAATATTGTTTTCCTAAATGCATGGTTTGCTGAATGGTAAATAAGACCATAATTTCTTTATTTCTGAGACTCAGTGGGTACTTTTCTATGGTTGTAATTAGTCATATTTTCTGACTTCTAAATAACTGAGTCATGTTTATCAACATTTTTGAAACTGTGAGTCAGAATAAAGCCTGCACTGGATGCCAATGCTCATCACTTAAAAACTTCTAGAAGTCACAGCACAAGAGGGAAATAGCACTAAGTGTAGGTAATTTGCTTAGAATCCACACTAAGGTCATCTTGTCTTTCAATAATTGCTCAGCTAAAAACGACAGCTGTCATTCCCTCAGAGGTTATTGCCATGTCCCATTGTCCCCTCTAGTAACTCTTCCTCCATGTGATCTTCAGAGGTGTTGAAGCTGAATCTGACCTCTGTACCCTGACATGGAATTAAATCTCAAAGACAGAGTTTTGGGTGAAGTAGAAAAGAATAACTTTATTGCTTTGCCAGGCAAAGGGGGACACAGCAGGCTAGTGCCCTCAAAACTGTGTGTCCCAACCTGGGGGGGAGGGGTAGTGAGAATTTTTTTTTTTTAGAGCTTTTTAAAAATTATTTATTTATTTATTTTTGGTTCTGTTGGGTCTTCGTTTCTGTGTGAGGGTTTTCTCTAGTTGCGGCAAGCAGGGGCCACTCTTCATCGCGGTGCGCGGGCCTCTCTCTATCGCGGCCTCTCTTGTTGCGGAGCACAGGCTCCAGACGCGCAGGCTCAGCAGTTGTGGCTCACAGGCCTAGTTGCTCCGCGGCATGTGGGATCTTCCCAGACCAGGGCTCGAACCCGTGTCCCCTGCGTTGGCAGGCAGACTCTCAACCACTGCGCCACCAGGGAAGCCCGAGAAGTTTTAGTAATAGTTCAAAGAGGGTGTGATCAGCTCGTGGACAAGCTCCTGACTGGTTGGTGATGAGGTAAGTGGGGGTCAGCGTCATCAACCTTCTGGTTCCAACGGTCTGGGGTCGACGTGCTTGTGGGCAGCATACTATCCTTTACTGTTATTTTCTCCCACCTGGTGGTGGTTTCAGTATCTACAAGACAGCTCAAAGATATTGTGATGCATATCCCTTGATGGTGCACCAGGGCCCTGCCCCAAGGCTGCACTACTGTTTCTTTTGACTGCCTGTCCCTCATCTCCACATCCATTCCCTTCCCTTCCCTAATTAGCAACTCTTTGAATCTGCTGGTTGGAACTCAGGGAAGGTCATGGAGGCTGAATAAAGCCTATTTCCTGTAATCAAGAATTGGGGGACACAGAAAGGCTTTTGTACCCAGGAACCCCACAGGGTCCTGCTCAGTATCAGTGTCATCTGCTTAGCAAGTGGCAGTCATGGCAGAACCCAGCTCTTGAAGGACTGCCAAGAAACTGGAAGGGATCCACCAACTGCCAACCAGCATGCCTGTACACAGCTCCTGTGAAACCACGTCCTACACCTTTCTGCTGGTGGTATGTTCAGAGCCTGCCATACAATCATTGCCCGCCTTTATCTTCTGAGGTCTTTAGACCCTACTATCCAGCAACCTGCACTCAAAACGTTGGGCTACACAGACAGTACAAGGCTACATACAAGGTCTCACGGCTATTCATCCCTGGGCTGTTACTTATGGCTCATCCATGACTGAGGTTCAGCAGTGCTGACCCCTAGTGGAGTGCTTTTGCTTGTTAACAAATGAGCTACATTATTCAACAACTTTTGCCCCTGAGTTCCATATCTTACACTTGGAGGTGTTTTGAGTAATCCCTCATAGTTGCCAATTCCTAAATAAAGTACCTAAACAGTACTACTTAGCCTGGTTGAGAGAGGTGGGCTCTCTTTTTAAAGATATGTTATATGGTTACATTGTTTTAAAGAAAAATTTGCTATACCCAACAATTGCTTCACTATTGACTGTTTATTAACTAAGCCATGATTTACCATTGTTCCTTTAATTTGTCAGTTTTTTTAATGTCCTTTAAGTTTTTAAGATATGTTTTCAATATGACATCAAGCTGCTTACTTCATCTTCTGATAACTTTGATTGATTTCTACTAGTGACTGCTGCATAAATTTGTCATCATTATTTCCATATTATTATGATTATTGTATTTCTATTAAAAATTTCTGTCTTAATAAATGATTGCTAAAACAAATAGAGTTAGTTAGGACATTGCAGTGCCACAGTTTCAGCTAGAAAGGAGAAACTGGTCAGAAAGGGCAATAAGAACCATAAAATGTCCAAGATTTTACCCTATTTGCAAGCTAGCAGGATAGCCTGTCACAGCTTCTTGGATGCTGGCAGAAGACATGCAACACCTGGATCAGAGAAAAAGACTTTATTATTCGTGGCAATAGCAGAGGCAGAGTGTTAGCCTTTGCAGCAATTTCCTGAGCCTCAATTCACAAAGGCCAGTAGTAAGACGGCCAGATGATATCTGTATACGTAGTGAGTTGTTTTATAGGAGAGGAATCTTGAACTCAGGAAGCCTGAATCATGGACATGAGAATGGACAATAAACATGCCTGTCACTTGCCCCAGAGAGAAATACTACATCTATTTTCCAAGGCTGTTTGCTATACAAATGTTCTTGCAAAGATAATTCAGAACAGAGGGAACCAGTGACTGCTCTAAAGACAGGCAGAAATGCAAGAGACCTATGGGGGCATTTTCCCCTCAATATCCAACACTTCTCTACACTGCACTGCTTCTGTTGCTGAAATATTGGCTTCCCTGTGCACTGAGGCCAAACAGAAATACGGAGACAGGGATTTTGGAGGAAGAGAGAGATGGCTTCATTTTTCTGCCAGGCAGAAGGGAAGACACAGTAGGCTAGCGCCTCAAGAACTGTGTCTCCCCCTCCTTGGGAATCAGGGAAGATGTTATATGTGGGGCTCGCTGTCCGGGGTATATGATAAGGATCAAAGTAGTGAACGTCTTGCATTCTTCCTTTCCTTTGCATTATTTCAAAACAGTCATAGCTAGCATCAGGCCGCCTGGAAATTGGTGTCCGGCAGTCTGGTAATTGCGTCTGTTTGCCTCTGGTTTATCGGCCGGTGACCTTGTTTCTGAAATGCAAAAACTATAAGGGGTGATTTGTTATGAGGGACGTATAGAATGTAAGTGCCGGGACATAATAAGGTTAGGGAGTGAGAGGCCCAGGATGTAACTCACACAGAGTTAGGGGTGACAGGTGCCAAATGTAAATTACATAGTGTCAGGGAGTGAGGTTAGCTTTGTAAGTACAAATCTAGTTACTACAGATTAGTGACAGTTAAAGTAAAACAAGGAGTGATTAACACTTTCAGGCCAGATTATGTTTCTTCTCTAGCCTGTTCACTCTTCCCTTTATTTTCCTTGTTCTCAGGGAAGGGAAAACTTCAGTTCTACTTTTGCTACAACACTTCTCATGAATTTTCTTGTGAGTATGTGATTCCACTGGCTACTCTGATTAATCAGACCAACAGAGGTTACAAACAAATCTATTCGATATGTCTTCCTCTGTATTTCAGTAAAGTTACTATTAATAGGTCCCCAAGCAGCATTAAATGGGTAGAGACTCCCTTTGACAAAGATTCCAATCATCAGTCACGGGATCCTGTAGCTGAAAAGGGTCCCAAACCTACTAGCACTTCTATACATACAGTTCTTCACAATCAAGGGGAATCTCCTTTGGAATTGACAGAATGGGGAAGTATAGGCCTATAACACTTGAAACAACAAAGGTACATTGAATGGACACAAAAGGCCCCACCTACAAGGTTACATTATCTTCTCTTTCTTTCAGTTTCTTTATTTCTTTAATTTTTTGCATGAAGATTAAAACCTGAAGTCAGTTCATTCATGCCCAAGTCTAATGTTGAAATGCTAGGTATTGGATGATTACTATGAAATGTACTGTTTTATTTATCATAAAATTAGGTCTTCCATAGTCTTAGTGATGTTTCATATCATTATCAAGGAACTTACTGATTTAGGACTTTTTTTAAGGTAAAGGACCATTTGCTACATAATCCAATCCACAAGTATTTTAGATAGGAAAGAGTCCTCCATTTTTTTTTTTTTTTTTTTTCCCCAGAATGGACCTGAATTTCTCTGGAGAAGAACTCTTGGTGATATAAGGTAGATGAGAATGGAACATATCTCCTTTTCCTACTTCCAACATGAAAAAAAAAAAAATATGGTTACTATTTATGGTAACCAATTCTCAGGTTTTCAGAGTATTTCATCACAGATTAATTTACCTGAATATAAAATAAGACCATCTCTAGAGGTATTAGTCAAGGAAAGAGATGAGAGGTTTTAAAATATTATGAGAAAACCTCTGGGAAGATAAAAAACCTCTTCAGCTTGGGGAAAAAGAAAGCAAGAAACTATTCTATCAGAACCGGGGAATAGCCTGTTATAGAGACCAGGATAAAGACTTGAATCAATTAAATGTCAGTCTTTTAACTGAAGAAGAGTGATTCTCTATATTTTATGAAGTGTTATAAAATAATGCTTCAGAGGAGAAAAGGTTTTACGGAACTCAGAGTCTTCATTTGTCCCTGCTGTTCTCTCCGGCAGGATAAAGGTTTGCTAGAGCCAAACTCCCAGAAAGCAGCTATTGATTTTAGTGGGACTGCTGAGCTGCTGACGAGTCATAGCATTGCTATTTTGATCTCATGTTCTATTAAAAACAAACAAACAAACAAAAAACAACTAGAAAACCTTTACACTCTAAAATGATAATTTTTTCTTATAAAATCTTTTTTCTGGAGTTCCTATGTGCCTAGAGTCTGGGGTAAAAAGTAACCAGGAGAGGTGCTTATGCTATGTGAGGAAATAGCTGAACAAGGGTCTTCTGCGACCAGGAGGTGAACTGAATACCCCTGGCTGTAAAGTGCATTATATGGGAAAAATCCAAGACAAGCACTCTAAGAGACCTATGCCTCTTTCTTTCTAGGAGGTTTAGAGTAAATCTTTGTTTTCACTGTGAAAAGCTCTCAAAGAACCAAAAACAACGATTAGTTCTAATTTATAAAACTAATGACCAAAAGGTCGAAGATATACATATACATCCAATGAACAAATTAGGAAACATTGGAAAGTATGACTTAAGACAGACTCTGCCAGTTCCTGATAAATTTTCCTTAACAGCCATTTACCATCACATACATTGAACTACATGCAAGTCTTCAATTTGATATAAATCTATAATGGAAAAGAATCCAAAGAAGAATATATATATATATATATATATATATATATATATATATATATGTAACTGAATAATTTTTCTGTACACCAGAAACTAACACATTGTAAATCAACTACACTTCAATAAAAAAAGAAATATTTGAGATAAAGTAAGAGATAATAAAGTGCACTAATCGAATAGAGAAAAAATTGACTAAAGCATTTTCATTCATTTCTAAAATAAATGTTTACAAAAAACAGTGAGCATGTTTAGCAATACAAAGCATGTTTAGCAATACAGTGGGCATTTTTAGCAATACAAACATAAATAAGGCTATAATGTCTTTAATATAATTATTACTGAGAAGCAAAAATAAGATGTATACTGAATAAAATATAAGGTACGAAATGATTAATATAATAGGAGATAGGTAATGTAGAAATGAGTTCAAAGGGAAAAGAAATTACTTCTGCTTGGGCAGAAGTGAAGGTGTCCTGGTAGTTGTTATGTTTGACTTGAACTGTGAAGAATAAGTAGGATATGGGTAAGGAGAGACAGGGTAGAAAAGCATCTAAGAAGCAAAGAGGAAACCAGCAATTTTAGTGAGTCATTCATTTTCAGTAAATACTGAGAATGGCAAATAGAGTCATCCAAAAAAAAAAAAAAACCTGAAAGACTTATGATTAGCAATGTATATTCTTTGGACCCATATTATGAATAGCTTTGAATGACAATTTAGAGATCTTTGATTTTTTTTTTTTTTTTTTTGTGGGCAATAGAGAAGTGTTCAAGATAAGTGCAACCAAGGAAGAGACATTACCTGAGCTAAATTTCACTGTTAATCTCATCTTTGAGAATATGATAGAGATAGAAGTATTAATGAGGATAGTTTTATAAGTTTAAACCCATGTGACTAAGAGAATATGGTACCATAAGCAGATATAAAGTTCATGGGAGGAGGAATCAACTTGGGAGAAAGCACTGTGTACATATAAATATTTAATTTGAAGTATAAGGTGCCCCAGTGGAATGATCTAGAAGACAATTGCAAATGCAGGTACAGATATCGGGAAAGAGAGCAAGCCTATAATTATTAATTCAGAAGAATTCATGTAGAGCTGTTAATCGTATGCTTAAGATTAATGAATGCAGATTGGTAAGAATGCAGAAGAAGAAGAGGCTTAAGAAGGATCATATTCTGGGGAATAGAAGGAGAAAAGGGAAGTAGATAAAGACAAAACAGGTATTCCATGGAACAGAAATAGAACCTTGAGATTAGAGCATTGCTGAAATAGAAGGAGAACAATGTTTCAGAATAGAAAGTATACACAGCAATGTCAAATGTGCCATGGAGTTCAGAACGAGGACCAAGATAGCCGTTGGGTAGGGAATTAGTCACTGGTGATCTTTAAGACAACAGCTTGAAATGTTGGTGAGGATAGAAATTAGATTTCAAAAAAAAAAAAAATGAGTGGAGAAACATAGGCAAAATAGTCTTTAAGACACGAGGTTGTATTTCTTAGATACAACATCAAAAACACAATCTGTAAATTAAAAATTAATAAATTGAACTTCATCAAAATTAAAAATATCTGCTCTTCAAAAAGTCACTATTACAGGAATAAAAAGACAAGCCACAGACTGTTAGGGAATATTTTTAAGTCATATATCTAATAAAGGAGTTGTATTTAAAATATTTAAAGAACACTCCAAACTCAACAATAAGAAAGCAAACAACCCAATAGAAAAATGTACAAAACATGGAGCAGTTTCTTTATTAAAGAAGATATAAAATAAGTAATGATGGAAAATGGAAAATAAGCAATGCCTATGCTCAGAATCATCAGTCACTAGTAATTTAAAACCACAGTGAAATACAACTATATACAGTTAATAGAATGACTAAAATTTTTAAAACTGTACCTATACCAAATGTTGGAAAAAAACCTGAAACAACTTGAACTCCTATACACTGCTGGTAGGAATATAAAATGATGCAGTCACTTTGGAAAACAGTCTGTTCCTTAAAAGTTAAACATTGGCGTATCATATGATCACATCAATCCACTCAAAGTGTCTGCCCAAGAGAATTGAATGCATGTGTCCTTTCAAAAACTTGTATCCAAATGTTCATAGCATATTTGTGTTTGTAGTTTCCAAAAATTGTACACAACCCAATTGTCCATCAACTTATGAGTAGATAAACATATTATATTATATCCATATCATGGAACACTGAACAGCAATTCAAGGAACAACTACACCATGGATGAATCTCAAAATAAGTACACTTAGTGAAAGAAAGAAAAAAAAGAATATATGCTCTACAGTTTCATTTCATTTAATAAAATGTTAGAAAATACAAACTAACCCAAAATGGCAGAAGGAAGATTAATGGTTGCCTGGGGATGGGGTAGGGGTGGAGTGAGGTGGAGAAGGCTGGAAGGGAAGGACTACATGGGGCATAAGGAGATTTTTGGGGAGTGATGAATATGATTATTATCTTGATTTGGATTTAAACAAATGTCAAAACTTATCAAACTGTACTCTTTAAATATGCTCAGCTTATTGTACGTCAATTATACCTCAATAAAGCTGATGAAATATATTGGCAAAGAGAGGAAATCGAAACATTTAAATAGGGATGCTGTGTGGATTAAATCAGTTAATATGTGTAAAACCATGTCTGGTATGCAATAAGGACTCAGTAAATAGTAGCTAATAAGGTGAAAGAGAGACAATACAAGGATTAAATATGAATTGTGGAAGGGGTACCTCCACCTACACTGTCTTTAATACAGGTATGAAAGGATTCAAACAATTTTCTAACATCATGGAGGGAAAGTTCTTGCGTATGAATAAAGTAGGAATGAGTGTAGCAAATTTTGTTCAAATCATGTATAAGCCATAGTTTCCATACTCAAGAACATTATAGTAAAAATTCAGTTGAAAGTAGATTACAGCCTGACAACTTTATCAGTTACCCCAAACTCTACATTACTTAATTCTTTCAATTGATTATAATTTCGTGATTTTACACATGGCATCCAACAGGGGGTGCTAAAATTAGAACACTTCATTATGTTGCAGATTGCAATGTACTGGCTTCAGATAATTAACTGGTTGTCTTCTCTAAACCAAGCTAAGATGAATACTAATCAGAATATTAGGATGGGCAGGAGAAAAAAAGCTTGACAGAAGGGTGTTCAGTCCGCCTGAATCTCTTTCTGTCTTCGTGTTCTTTCATATTCCTTAAAAGTTGACTTTCCCTGGTGAACATGGATAGATAGTGATAAAAGTATGTAAAAGAGATTCTTGACTAAGTAATGGTCAATTTTTATTTGATAAAGAAAATCTAAGTTATATTTTGTGAATGCTATATTTATTAAGGATCAACTAAGTTTCTCCACATGCATTGAGAATAATGATCACGCCTACTTGAACGGGATGTAGTGAGGATTAAATCAGTTAATACATGTAAAGCACTTAGAACAATGTCTGGTATATAATAAGGACTTAGTAAATAATAGCTAATACGTGTTCTGTAATATATTCAGAATATAAGTCATGTAAAAAGAATGTTTTTCTTGCAATGCAAAGAAAGGAGTGTGTGTGTGCGTGTTTTCACACATACACACACACACACTCCTTTCTTTGCATTGCAAGAAACTGTGGGTTTTCCCTTTTTCCAATCTGTGCTGCAATTTAATCATAGCTCTCTCTTCTTGAAATCAGTTACTGGATCACTGTGCCTATAGGACAAAATCTTAACTACTTCCTTGATGATTGAATTAGATTTAGCATGTGAATCTTAGTTTACTTACTACAACTTGCCTGTAAGAACCCTCCACTGAAAACACGGTCAACATTTTTTTTTCTGTCTTTATACCTTTTGCCACAGCCTGAATTGTCTTCATATTCTCCTAAACACCTGTCATTCCCTCGCATCCCTCAAAATTAATATCAAAAGCCAACTTTAGGTAAAGCCCATGAACAACATTTGCCCTTCTCCATATACCATTTATAGAACTTATTAAACAGTGACATGGATTGTGTATCCATCTTATCACATCTATAAGATTGGATGTGTCTGGAAGCAGAAATCAGTAGTATCTTGGTATCATTGTCAACATCTATCATGTTTTTCACATACAAAATGTTCAATAAATATTTGTTGAATGAATGAGTGAATACAAGGGAGTCATTTATTGGCATAAGTTTATTGTTGTAATGCTCTGAGGATTCTTTGTGTCCAAGAAAAAGGGAAAGTCAAGGTTGTTTTTTCTAGAGCAGGAGAGGTAAAGACCCCTAGTTCATTGAAGAAAAAGCAACAAAGTGGGTAAATCTGGAGGAACACACAGGATACCCAGTTCCTCAGTCCCTCCCTGGGCTCTTGCATCAGAAGAGCCTGAAACGTGTGGTTTATAAAAGCTTACTAATGAGGTACCTGCTGTTATGTCTGCGTGAGCTGTACTTTTATACTGAGAGAGTCATTATCAAAAAATGTCAGTTCAACATTTGTTATATTAGGGGACAACTTACATTCAAGGCACCTCTAATTTTTGAAATCCATGAATATTTTTGCAGTGTTACCTACTCACAACAGAAAAATGAGAGTCTAGTGGAGGTGCTCTAAAGGAATTAAACCCAAGGTGGTACTCTTTGGAATGGGTTAAGAATTCCAAAGCAAGAAAATTAATTATTCTGCTATAGTGTTTTGCAGTTTACACTTACTTTTTCGTACATCTCTACATATCCTAAAATGACACAGAAAATAGACATAAATATTTCTGTTGTTTCATGAAAGGATACTGAGAGTGACTGGGGCTCAGAGTGATTATGCAAATTGCCCAGGGTCACCCAGTTAGTAAATGATGGTATCAATGTATCTCTATATACTGCCATATTGGATAATGGGAAATAAAACATTTTAGGGGTCAAGGACCACCAAACAAATGTTCAAATGTTTGAACCCCCTTTGTTTAAATGTTTCTCTTCACATCAAAACTTTCTATATCTCAATTTTTCTCATATGAATACTTGAAATTTTAAAATTTACTGTAAAGAATTGTGAGGATAAATTGACATTACACATGTGGGTATGCACACTGCAAGGTGTTGTCCAGAATAGACACTAATACATATACATACATACACACAAATATATTGATGTACTTATGATGCAGATGTTGGACTCTCGCTTATAAACGAGAAGAGCAGGCATAAAGAGCATTGGCCTATAAAATTGATAAGCATTCAATTAAATATGGCTATACTTATTACTAACGCCATTCAGCTGAAGCATCCAGGATTTCACAAGAGGACTCTTGCAATGTGTACAAACAGTATCATGTGATGAAAGCTGGCAGGGTGGGGAGTGGAGTGAGGGGGGACTCCTCAAACACATCAGGTAAAAATTGTCAAAGGGTAATGTTCTCTGACCTAAAATACTGAGATAATTTCAACATGTTAGCCCAGAACCTCAGAGACTATATCATTTTCTTTTCCTATTTCTATCCCTGGTAGTAAAATAGTCCTGTGTTGGCTCACAGAGAAATTAATCTTCTATTTCACAGATTCTACTCCAGGACAGAGGGAGAATTAATAAGCATATCCACTGAACATAAAAATAGAAGAAAGGGCTGTGATTTACGTTGAATTTTCAGCTAAAGGGAATTGGTACTTAGATCCAGTAGATAATTTTTTTTTTTTAAATAGCACTTGGAGCCACTAGATATGTTGGTATATGAAAAATACAGTGGGATAGTTGAGGCTAAACACAATCATGCATCATTTAAACAAATTTTTACCAGAAAATATATCCCCAAATAACCTTCAAGTATTCATACTTGGGAAAACTCTACATTTATTTTGATGCTATTGCCCATGTACAGCAGTTTAAATGTTTCTCTTTGGAAACTGCCATCAGAATCAATGTAAAAAGCAAAACCAAATCCATTTCTATGTCTTAATCATTGTTCTAATTTCTTTTTTTTTTTAACCAAGAACATTAATTTTCAGTTGGAACATGAGTAACCATGAAATGATAAGCCTATAATAAGTATGAAAAATGTCATGTTGTATCATTTTTTTAAAGGGGTTTTACTTATTTGCTTCTGCTTGCAGTAAGATCCATAATTTAAACAGCCCAATTTATTTATTTGTATTAAGAATACACATAAATCAAACTTTCAACTTGACTCAATTTATTTATTGAAATGAATAAAATGAGCATGACTTTTTAAAAAAAGATATTTCAGTGGGGAGTCATTTTCCACCGGGATTCTAAAATAGAGCAAAGCACAAATTTCGGCACATTGAAATTTTCTACAGTATACTATTTTTAGACTCTCTCTGCCCCAAATCTTATAGGTTATAGGATTTTTCATTCTTTTATGACATAATTGCTTTCAAGTTTTTTACCTTTGGCAATTTTCAAACAGCATAGAATTCCCCCTCAAAGAGAGATAATTTGCCATTGTTTTAAAGAAGTTCGTTACCACTCTTCAAGTCCATTTCAAGAGAGGAGTTCTAAGAATGTTTATGTACTGGCGGTTATAATTAGAAGAAGTAAATGACCTTTAAAATACCTGTTTAGGTTGGATACTTTAAGAAGCAGAGGTACTATGAAAATTCCGTCACACTGCTTTATAGATATACTTAATCAATGGAAGGCATTGCAAGGAGCACCCAGTGTTATGGGAGGTGGAGGCACCACTTCCTGGGCTATAATAGAGTTCTGATGCCATCTCAGGCAACAAGGAGGAAGAGAGTCTGTACAGAATCACCACCTTCTGTGGGTATTTCAGGGAGTAAGCCGAATGAGAAACTTGAAACACTCACTTCTTTCAAATCAACCGCTGCCTGCTCTTGAAATCTCACTGTGCCTTGTCACAACTACTGCTCTGGAAACTACAGCTTGGGATCCCTCAGAAATGCCCGTCATGTTCCTCCTCCCTCCTCCATTGCCCTCTGCTCTACGAATGTGAGAGGTGGGGATGTTCTCTGCTTGCCCAGCAGCTGTCAAGACCATACCTGGCTCCTGAACAACGGCCAAGAGACCTGCAGTGAACCTACCAGCTGCCAGCCGGCCAACTGTGAGACTAGCAACAGTGAAACTTCCAGCTGCCCTTCCTCTGGTTGCTATGTGCCCAGACCCTGCCAAGGCACCCGTTTTCTTCCTGCTTCTTCTTACATCTCTGGATCCTGCTTCCCAGTATGCTATAGACCTCTGAGCTATGTGTCTAGCAGCTTCCAACCCCTAAGCCTCCTCACTTATGGATGCCGCCCCTTGGGTTACTTGCCTGGTGGTCTTCATCCCCACAGCATTACCCACTGTAATGTTTTTCTCCCTTGATCCACTGAAATTGTCTTTTTATACATTTACCCTTTCTATTATCCCTGTCATCACTCAAGTTGGGTTGTGTTCCCCTTTGGTGAATACATACATTTCTTACTGCCATCTTGACTCCTATCTCCAGTGTCTTCTCTTTAGCTTGAATACTGTGTTTAGAGTTAATACTCCTAAAATTAATTTCATCATATGACTCTTACTCAAAAATGTCAGTAACTCTCTTTCGCCCACAGAGAATTGTCCAAACACTTGATTTGCCCTCCTCTACTTCCCAATAGAGATTCTGCACATTTGCTTCATGTCTCCAATTACTCCATATCTGCCCTCATTTCATATCATCTTCTTGTTCACCCTACCCTTTCTCTCCTTTGGGATAATTCTTTTGGCATTGTGTCCAGCAGCCTCAGACCTCTGTGTCCTCTCTTCAGTGGATGCCAGCCTCTGACACATGTGTTTAGTACTTGCCATCCATCTTGCTCTGCCTGGGGAGGCCTGTAACTTCCTTATTCCAGCTAATAATCACGCTGAAGATCCAAGACAAAAATTTAAACTCCATGGACTTTTGCTTCTTTGTTCCTAGTATGTAGTGACTGCTTTTTCTTGATTTTCCTGTGCCTGATCTAATGAAAGCTGTTTCTTTCACATTTTTGTCTTTTCTTTCATCTCTCCTTGCCATAAAATTATTTGGTTTAGAATGCTATTCAATGTCGCTTAGGTGTGGGAAGAACTTATCTGGTTTGGGTTGTAATAAATGAGTTTAAGTCAGAACTAAGAATCTGGTTCTTCAGTTTGTCTTTCATTATTTTAACACACACATGGCCAACCTCAACTCCCTGCAGAAGTAACTAGGACATGGTACACTCAACCATATGTTTTTATCTCACAGTAGGGGAATAGCCTGATGGTTTATTCCTCAAGCTGATTTATAGATCTCTGATATCTCTGATCCTACATACTTAAGTGACCCAAAAAGCCCTTGGTGGAAGTTATATTGAAAAGACAAGATTAGGAATGATCTCCTTATCTTTCTCTTCCAGTGGACATACTTCGACTGGAATGTCCTTTCTGATTGCAAACTGAATCATATTTCACTCTTGCTTAAGTCTTTGATGGCTTCTTATGATCTATTCCTATAAAATGAAAATACAGACCCCTTATCATGACATCTGTTTTGTTTTTTTTTCATTGTCTTTCTCCCTCCCACTTCTTTGGCTTCATCTTCTCAGTATTGCAAATTCTAAGCTCCTATGATTCTACTTACACATAGTTCCCCAAACATGCTGCTCTTTATAAGCATCCACCCTTTTTCATGCCATCATCAAGACCAGGATGACCTTCTGATCTATCTACCCTGAAGACTCATAGTCACTTTTAAAAACACAGCCCAACTTTATTGAACTGTTAATTTATTCAGTAAAATTTTTATTACTTACTTACTACATCCCAAGCCATCCTATGACAGGCACAAGAGATACAGAGGTGAATAAGACAAACTTGAACTATCTCAGTATTTACCAGAAGTCACATACTATGGGACATATCAGTATTAAAGGTACAATTTTTTCCTCATTCAACATAAAATGTGTAGGGGTATATTTTTCAAAAAATAAAGTAAGGGACTTCCCTGGTGGTCCAGTGGTTAAGACTCCGTGCTTCCAATGCAGGGGGTGCAGGTTCAATCCCTGGTCAGGGAACTAAGATCCTGCATGCCGTGGGGAATAGCCAAAAATAAATAAATAAATAAACAAACAAAACCAAAAAAAGTGCTGCTTTATCAGCAAACAGAAATAGAATTTTAATAAATAAATAAATAAATAAAATAAAACTAAAGTGTAAAGGCAGGAATGTTCACCTTTTTGAGGAACTGTAATATTTAGAAACTTTGTCACTGTGCAAGAAAGACAATGTTCTCTAGATGTTAACTAGTGGTTATTCCCTTTAGGGAAGGCATGTGCCTCTGGTTCTCGGAACCCATCTCTACTTATGGATCTTCTGACATGGAAGCTGAATGTTGGTTTCTCTTACCACAATGTTCATGCTACTGTTTCAAAACCCATTCTAGTTCATTATTTTGCCTTACTTGCCTGGCTCTCCTAGATATTTTGAGTTTGTGACATCTGTACCCTTTATTTTTTGAAGCTTTTCCCAGGCCCTCTCCTTGCCCCTTACCCTAATGAGTAAATCACACCTTGACTTAGCTTTCCTTTTATCTCAGACATATTTCTGTTGCTGATCTTGTTGGACTGATTATTTTTTTAAATAATTTTAAATGAGATTTTAGTTGAAATGTGACATATATATGAATTTGTACACAAATCATTACTTCACAGATGTAGCCTTTATTCTGACCTCTAACTTATATATTAGTTTTGCCTGTTTTTGAACTTTAAAATGAAATTATATAGTATCTACCAATTTGTCTTGGGCTTCTTTATTAAATATTGTGTTTGTGTGATTCTTCCATGCTATTAAACATACCAGTAGTCTGTTTATTTTCCTTTATGTATAATATTCAAGGTACTAAAACACCAAACTGTATTTATTCATTCTGCTGTTGCTGATCAGAAGGGCTGTTTCAAGCTTGGATCTGTTAGAAATAATGTATAAAATACTATTTTATTCTTGTACATATCTTTTGATATACAAATGGAGATATTTCTATTGGGTAATATATTTAGGAGTAAAGTTGACAAATTGTATGAAACGTGCCTGCTCAGCTTTATTTTATACCATGACAAAGTTATGCCCTGTAGTTATACCAATATTGATTTCTACTCTCAAAAGCATAAGAATTCCAGTTGCTTTACATCCTCATCCATATTTATAATTGATAGTTCTTTTAAGTTTAGCCATTCTAGTGAGTATGTAGTTATAACAAATAGTGGTTTTATTTTGAATTTCTCTGATGATTCATCAGGTTGAGAACATTTTTAAAATGCTTCTGGCCATTTGAATATTATTTGTGTGTGTGTGTGTGTGTGTGTGTGTGTGTGTGTGTGTGTGTGTGTAGTAGAGATTCAGGTCCTTAGCACATGGTTTTAGTTGGTTGTCTGTTTTTAGGATGCGAAGAGTTTTTCATGTAGTCCATATATTAGGTCTTTGTTGGAGATATATATATTTAATATCTTCTCCCATATCACTGCCTGCCTTTTCACTTAATCATGCCTTTAGACTGGTACAAGTTCCTTACTTTAAGTTAGTCCAATTTATCAATCTTTTATTTATGGTTAGTACTTTTTTGTCCTTATTAAGAAAATTAATGAAGATACTGTATGATAACTTTGGAAAATGTTTTTGTTTTCCTTTCAACATTTAAATATACCATCAATGTGAAATTGATGTGTGTTTTTGTGTGTGTGTGTCTTATGGGCCAAAATTGCAGTTGATCCAGCACCATCTCCTAAAAACTTGCTCCATTTTCTACTGCAGTTCAATGCCCTTGGTACATAAATCAAGTATCTATATATGGGTGTGTCAATATCTAGACTCTTTATTCTGTTCTATTCACTATTTTTCTATTTTTACATCAATGTCATGCTTAATTTTTCATTGTTTTATTTGTATTTCTGAAGTCTTCTCCAGAGTTTGAGCTCTTTGAAGGTTCCTTTTGGTCAATATATGACTAGGCTTTCTGTAAAGGTTTGTTGATTTGAGTTTAAATAAATTATGTTTTGGGTCAGATGGTAGTGAAATCTAGGGAAAGTGGTATTTAGATTTAGGATAGTACTGATGAGAAATTCTACATGTTGTATTTTTTTTTTTCCATTTGGAGTTTTATTCTATGTGGGTGGAGACAAATATTCACTTCTCATCTCCCCATAATTCAAAATTCTAAGAGCTGGATAATTAAGGGACATTTTATATCCAATATTCCATGACTAGATAGAACTTGCTGATAGTTACACATTAGCCCACATGTGATAATTTTGTGTTGCCAGCTGTGGGTCATGTTTCTTATTTAATTAATTTAATTACTTTAATATCTGGCAAGGTAGTGATAATTGTTCCTAATTTAGCCAAGATCACACAGATTGTAAATTACTGATCTGAGATTTATTTCCAAGTTTTCTCAAAGCGTATGTTTCTCTAGTAAGCTACATTATGATTACAGTACAAAATTTTGTTTACTTTAGCCAACTAATTCCAGATCAATATATTGATATTAGCTGATATTTATTGACTTCTAGTTTCACAGATATATTTCCTCTGGCTAAAATAAGTGGAGGATAGGTATATAAGCTCTTTTTTCCACAAAAAATTAAAAATTCTTTATTAACGTCTAAGCACCAATGTGTTGATTGTGATTAACCCTCTGGGTATAGTTATCTTTAAACTGGATATCAGAGGATTACCTTCCTTCTGTCAAACCATGAACTCAAATAATATATTGCCCTTATTTAATGAACTCCAATCAAGACAGCACTTTGGGTCTCCATCATAACCAATCATGAAGCATTGTCCCTGGAGTTCAAAATCAGAGAGAATCATCTTTTCCTTATCTTGCCTAAGATAGACTGAAGAAAATTAAATATTTACACTTGAATAATAATTAGGTTAGGCTTTAAAGCAGCACACATAAGGAAAAAAATGTAGGGTTAGTCTAACAGATTGTTCAGATATTTTGAGCTGAGATTTTGGAATCTGAGTCTTTACTCAAAGCTTAATTCTGAATAATCATTTCTCAACATAGAGAGTAGTTTCTTTCTTCTCCACTGAGACGTAATTTTTCTTAGGAACATTTTTTAAAAATTAGAGAAGGTGAAGCCATTGGGGGTGACTCTTAAGGAATGTATGGACTTCCAGTTTCAGCTCCAACATGTAAAGAGCTTAGAAGTCATCCCTTCTATCTAAAACAAGAAAAAGTTGAACAACTTGAAAATCAGTGAGTTTTCCTGAAACCATCAGAGAGCTGAAGGAAATTATATATGTCAGAAGCTCAGTTCCTCATAAAGAAAGGATGAACAATGGAGATTATCTCTTTAATTTTCCTTATTCTTAATTGATCCAAAAGAAATGTATGCAGTAGCATGACTACTTAATCATTGTACTTTTCATCATTTAAATTATTCAACCAGTCTCTTGCTTTGTTTTTTAAATATATAGTCCCTGAAATGATTGAAAAAATCTATTTAAATAAAATAACTGTTTCAAATTAACACCTCAATATTTCAGTGTATCATTTGATTAATACATTTGCATCACTTGAAGTTACTTCAGTGTGCATAATCGTTCAGTAAATAATAAGGAATTTCTATTACATGCCAACTTCTGTAAAGGGTGATGGAGATGCAGTGATAAACAAGACAGATACTATCCCTTCCTTTATGGAGGTTACACATTATCTGGGGGAGTAACAGAAAATAAGAGTAAACACTGATAAAGATATGGTACTATTAGAGTGTATAAGGTAGTATAAAGGGAGTGAAATGGTATTATAAATGGAGGGGACAGCTACTTTCAGCAAAGTCAGAGGCATTTTGTCTTTTAAAGAATGACACATGAATTGTAACTAGAAGGATTAGGAGAGCATCCTGTGATAAACTGAAGCAGGTGTGTTCTAGGCAGGGAGAACAAGATCAAAAGCACAAACTTGGAGAGTATTCAGGACAGGAGGCTGGTGTGAATGGAGGGTAGTGAGTGATTTGAGAGTAGTACCAGAATTGACCAATATATTCAATGTATTAGACACTTTTGCCAACAACAGGGCCATCAAATCTCTCAGGTATGTTTAAAATGTATTTAACAAGCATTCGTTGTTTTCCAAAAACAGGGTAAACACAGCCAGATGGGCATCCAATTAGAGATGAATATTTCATCTATACTTATCATGAATCATAGCATCTTGCTGAGACAGTAAGACTCAAAGTTCTTCATATTACATAAGAAAGACTGATTCTCTCACAAGACGATCTTTTTTTAAAATTAATTTTTATTGGAGTATAGTTTATTTACCATGTTGTGTTAGTTTCTGCTGTACAGCAAAGTGAATCAGTTATACATGTATATATATCCTCTTTTCTTAGATTATTTTCCCATACAGGTCTTTACAGTAGAGTTCCCTGTGCTATATAGTAGGTCCTTATTAGTTATCTATTTTATATATAGTATATATATATACTATATCTATCTATCTATCTATTATTAGTTATCTGTTTTATATATAGTAGTGTGTATATGTCAATCCCAATCTCCCTACTTATCCCTCCCCTTTTCCCCCTTGGTAACCATAAGTTTGTTTTCTACATCTGTGACTCTATTTCTGTTTTGTAAATAAGTTTATTTGTACCATTTTTTTAGATTCCACATATAAGTGATAACATATATTTGTCTTTCTCTGTCTGACTTACTTCACTCAGTATGACAATCTCAAGGTCCATCCATGTTGTTGCAAATGGCATTATTTCATTCTTTTTTATGACTAAGTAATATTCCATTGTATATATGTACCACATCTTCTTTATCCATTCATCTCTCAATGGACATTTAGGTTGCTTCCATGTCCAGGAAGACAATCTTTAAAAATAATTTGCAACCATAAATATTAGTATTTGTTAATCAGTCATTAATCTAGTGTTTCATTGGAGTAACTCTAGGTTGACCTAAGATTTTGTAGGGTACACACCACTGAGGAGGAGAAGCAGGAAGTCCAGTAAGAAATTTTGCTTTGTGAAATGTCAGCAGCCATGCAGGGATGAGCAACAGTATTCTCCTCTAGATGTTTTAACATCATCTATTACTTCTATTCATGCATTTGTTTCACCAGATGAATAAAAATAGAACAGCAGAGTTTGAACTTTCAGATAGCTCCTTTGTAGCTATTAGGTGACAGAGAATATATAATGCGTGTAACTCTTAAATCAATAAAAACAAGAAGCATAGCAAATTTGAGATTATAGTACAAGATATGGAAGTGCCCTTCCTAGCCAAGTAAGGAAATGTAGTTATTTTTCTCTTGCAATGTCCAGTATCTTACAAATTTGGTTATTGACCTTCCGTAGAAAGCTACTTAACCAATATCTTAACAAACACCTTGCTCATCTTTTGAAGTTTAACGAATCACAAAAAGTATATACTGAGATGTGAAAGTAACCCTAATTGTAATCTTCAAAACAAATATTTAAAAGAAAACATTCTTAATTCTGTAACTTTTCTGACGGCGCTTAAATATTTGCTTAACATTTTTCAACGTCCAAGGACTTTTCTTCTCTCAAATTATTTGGATATTTCTGCTCCTTTTTACTGTGTGCATTACTTTTTTGTATAGAAAATTGCTCAGCATATTTTAATGCACTCTTTTGTCATTTCTTATGTCATTATTGCTAATACATTCACCATGATCATTTTTCTATTTTTGGTTGTGTATATAGATTCTCAAATTTTAGGTTGTACATTGAGAGGAAAGCAGGTTGTTTTACCTCCTACTTATCTAGCTTGTGCTGGGAAATATCTAAAAATGAAAACTAAAAATCTACTTACAAAATACATGAGGTTATTGGTACTCTGAAGTATCTAGCAATGCCCCTTTAAAATAGGATTAATTAGGAAAAATCCTGTGGGTAGTGAAAGCATCCATGTGTTATGCATACTCTAACATTTTCATATTGTGGAAAATAGTGACTTTTTCCAAGTGGGTGAGTGCCCTTTGTGTGGCATCTGGGCCTCCAGGATGTCATGAGAAGACAGTTTACTGCCCATGAGGAACCTACATAATTGTCACATGTAAAACATGCTGCTAGTGAGAGGCTGTAGGATGAACTTACAGAAAATCTTCCAAGTTCATATTCCAACAAGGGTGGATGAAGAACAGCACTTCTGTACAGACAGCATAGTGTCAAACGTGTCACTTTGATAAAGGTCCCTCACTTGAATCCAGAGAAGCAATGCTGCAAATTGGACATTTGGTATATAGATCTGTCAATCAGATGCTAGAATTTTTCAGTATTAGAAAAGTAATCCAAACAAACTTTATATAGTAATTTAAGCTAATCTTAAGATCATTAAACTCTGTGGTCCCTCAAAAAATTTAATCTTAACTCAGAAAAGTTCTTAAAGTCCCATGTAAATTCATCTAAATGTGAATTTAATAATAAGCACCATATCATTATTTAATGCCTTATTGCAGAACATACAATAGTGCCAAGCATTTAAAAATTTACCTGTGAATGAATGTGATATTGAACACACGACGTTTTGCTTTCTTAATTACAGCAATGCTGACCAGCTCTATCACAACGTGTATGTCAAATTACTTAGCAAAACGTAACGTATTTTTTGAACAGAAACTGTTACATTCAAATGATCCTATGAAATAGGCCCACGTGAAAA
Organism: Balaenoptera acutorostrata; assembly: GCF_949987535.1. Classification (NCBI taxonomy): domain Eukaryota; kingdom Metazoa; phylum Chordata; class Mammalia; order Artiodactyla; family Balaenopteridae; genus Balaenoptera; species Balaenoptera acutorostrata. The sequence continues at coordinate 137,288,148 of NC_080067.1, read as the reverse complement.
TTTAGACCAATAGAAAATTAAATTATAGGAGCTCATACTTCCATATGCACAAGTCTCAGTTATCATTTTTGAAGCATTTGTTCGACTTTAATCAGCTCATTTTAGACATGAACCTATAAAGTTTCTTAACTCACAGTGAGTACTGGATCACAGGTGTCTTAGCTTTGTATTTCTTCTACAATTGTCTTATATTCTCATCTAAAATCCAGACACATTACTATTCTCTGGAAAAAAATCTCAAAATAATATATTTTATTCTTTGAATATTTGCATCTTTTGGCAATTATTTAGAAATTAAAGGAAGGGTTATAAGGATTGCACTATAGGATATATTTAAGTGAGCAGAATCGACCATAGACTAGGTTTTCTTCTGAATACAAACCAGAGCTTTATTGAAAACTGTTAAAATCCTTTTATTTCTATGACAAAGAAATTGAGTTTACTTAATAAGGCATCTTGCATAGAACCTTCAGAGGAACAATTTAGCTTTATCTATGCACTTAAGGTCAATGGTTTCAGAGGCAAATTGAGAGGACACAAAAAAATATTTTGCTGCTTCTCTACCTTTCTATTTTTTTAAAATTCCATATGTGAGTACAAACCACCTTTGTTTCCGAATATAAATAGACCATTGTCAGATCTAACTACACAGTAGAAAAGAAAGATTACACAAAGAAATATTATGTGGCTTACACATAACACATTGCCTGTTCCTGTTTTTGCTAACAGCAGTTGTATTGATGAGCCCTCATTCTCCATTAAAACAGAAGCGTACTTTCCATTATCTTTATGGAATTCTTATTGGTTGATAAATATCTGGTATCACCAAGTCAGCATGAGCTGCATCTCTGGAGGTGATGATGGCCTGCAAGATATATCTATAATACAAATTTATGAATTGATTACAGAACTTTCTCAATTGCAGGGTGAAAAGACTGCTATATTTTAAAGCATACTTGATGTCTTGTTTCTTGTAGAAAACCCTAGTCTCTCTTACTTTATTTATTATTAGGTTGAAGCAGTGCAGTACACACACACAGCGCTTCTGTTTTCTTTCTAGTGGTGTGGGGAGAGGGTGGAAAAGAAGAAAGACAAAGATGGGGGGACTTGAAAGGGAAAAAAAAGGTTGCCCAGAGATAGAATCTGAAACTATGTTAATGAAATACAACCTCATATCTTTGCTTCAAATTGTATCTCCAAATGCGTTCATTCAACATCATGTATTCAATAAATATCTTTGAGTTGTTATTATATGAAGGACACTATTCTAGGTGCTGACCACAATTTATTTGCTTGGGTGCCTTTAGTACTGAATCTTCTCTGTCTAAACAGGAAGTTTAGTTACTACGTGAATGCTTTGGCATCTGGAAGCAAAACTCAAATAAAGCTTAAATCTGATGTGTTACTCTGCAAACTATCCACCAAATGTCAAAGAAATTTGATATGTGTTTGGTGTTGGGGAGTATTTTCCGAAAAAGATAAAATTTGCCGAAAGTTGCATGAAAGCTTTCACTGGCAATGGACGCTTTCCAATGGAAAAGAGTTTCTGTCTTAAGAACCTCTGGAATGCAATGAGATTGTTTTTATTTTATGTAAGCACAGCTAATCAGTGACTTTGAGAATTGGTGGATGCCTAGGGGATTTTCTTGTCCAGTGGATCCCTGACCAGGCTTTGTAGAGACATCTGCAAGGTAAATCAGGTTCTTGGGTCCAATTACAACTCTCTGAATATAAGCCTCTAACTGATAAGTCCAAGAATCTGCTTTATTTTTTTCCCTAAAAGCTTACCATATTTTCAAAGCAAAGTTTTGTTTGGCAATAAACAATCTAAACTATCCTTTCTAGATGCTTATGTTTTTCTGGGTTCTTAGAATAAGATCTCATGTTATGAAATATGCTTAACAAATGATAGTAAAATTAACAATCAAGATCGAAAAACTAGGAAAGTGAACAAATAATTAAATATACCAAAATAGGAAATCTCACCAGTCATCTAAAAATGCATATTAGATTAATAATAAAATGTTATTTCCCATATCAAATTGGCAAAAATAAATAATGGTAGCAATTCCAAAGGTACTGAGGTTTTGGTGAATCAGATACTCATTTTATTAGAAGTGTGAATTTGGAAACATGTATCAAAAGCCTTTAAAATATAGTGTGGGGACTTCCCTGGTGGTGCAGTGGTTAAGAATCCACCTGCCAATGCAGGGGACACTGGTTCAAGTCCTTGTCTGTGAAGATCCCACATTCCGCAGAGCAACTAAGCCCTTGCGCCACAACTACTGAACCTGCACTCTAGAGCCTGCGAGCCACAACTACTGAGTCCGCGCACCTAGAGCCCGTGCTCTGCAACAAGAGAAGCCACTGTAATGAGAAACCCGTGCACCGCAATGAAGAGAAGCCCCTGCTCACCGCAACTAGAGGAAGCCCGCACACAGCAACGAAGACCCAACACAGCTAAAAATAAATAAATAAAATAAATAAATTTATTTAAAAAAAGATATAGTGTGATGTAAGTTAGAATATTTTTATGAAATAATAAACTAAACAGGAGTAAAGCAGAAAGATGAGCAGCCTCCAAACAAATCTTTGCGAATTCACCAGTTGTCATGGGGATCTATGAAAATATTTGCAAAATCTTTCAGGGTTTTGGAAAAATCTTTACCTCAGGCAGTGAGTATTCCAATTAATTTGTATTTTACATGCCAGATTTTTTAAATGGGGGGATTTACATGTGGATATAATCTGGATATAATTTTAGAATAAGTGCAACAGTTTATTTTAGAGAGTTTAATTTACAAAATCCCATCACATTGTGTATATTTATATATATATATATTTTAAATTATTTATTTATTTATTTATGGCTGTGTTGGGTCTTCGTTTCTGTGCGAGGGCTTTCTCTAGTTGTGGCAAGCAGGGGCCACTCTTCATCGCAGTGCGTGGGCCTCTCACTATCACGGCCTCTCTTGTTGCGGAGCACAGGCTCCAGACGCGCAGGCTCAGCAATTGTGGCTCACGGGCCCAGCTGCTCCGCGGCATGTGGGATCCTCCCAGACCAGGGCCTGAACCCCTGTCCCCTGTACTGGTAGGCAGATTCTCAACCACTGCGCCACCAGGGAAGCCCCCACATTGTGTATATTTTTCTCATTTTGCTGACAACCAGAATTGTGAAAACTTCAAGGATGAGAAGTCATTCTTGCTTCGGGAGCCACTAGCCTATTCTTTGTTGTTTGTACCCACAGTTTATGGATAAGAACACTTACTATGCTCTCCCTCCCTTCTTGCACCATATTCTGGAGAACGAATTACACGTCAGCTATTTATAACCCTCACACTTTGCTGGAAGTAATCAGAATGAGGGTAATATGTGGGACAAGAGTGTTTGAAAATACAAGTAAAACTTTATGAGGAGGTTAGAGGGTATTTTCACTGGCATCTGAACAACTACTAATAAAATGCTATCAAGTAAAAAATCTGAGCAAGACAAGAAATGAGTATGTGTATGGAACTCCTGGAAAGCAGTAGGGGCATATAGAAAATTTACTTAGAAGGAGACAATCACATTTGAGGAAATTTCTGTTGTCCATTTGATTGACATAGAGTTGATTGTAGTAGTCTCTTATGATGCTTTGTATTTTTGTGGTGTCTGTTGTAACTTCTCATTTCTAATTTTTTTTGATTTTCATTTCATTTTTTTCATTTCTAATTTTATTGATTTGTGCCCTCTCTCTCTTTTTCTTGATGAGTCTGCCTAAAGGTTTATCAATTTTATGTATCTTCTCACAGAAACAGCTTTTAGTTTTATTGATCTTTGCTATTGTTTTCTTTGTTTCTATTTCATTTATTTCTTCTCTGAACTTGATGATTTCTTTCCTTCTACTAACTTTAGGTTTTGTTCGTTCTTCTTTCTCTAGTTCCTTTAGGTGTAAAGTTAGATTGTTTATTTGAGATTTTTCTTGTTTCTTGAGGTAGGATTGTATTGCTATAAACTTCCCTCTTAGAACTGTTTTTCCTGCATACCATAGGTTTTAGATCGTCGTGTTTTCCTTGTCATTTGTCTCTAGGTATTTTTGATTTCCTCTTTGATTTCTTCAGTGATCTCTTCGTTATTTAGCAATGTATTGTTAACCCTCCAAGTGTTTGTGTTTTTTATGTTTTTTCCCCTGTAATTTATTTCTAATCTCATAACATTGTGTTTGGAAAAGTTGCTTCATATGATTTCAATTTTCTTAAATTTACCGAGGTTTGATTTGTGACACAAGATGTGATCTATCCTGGAGAATGTTCCATGTGCACTTGAGAAGAAAGTGTAGTCTGCTGTTTTCAGATGGAATGTTCTATAAATATCAATTAAATCTATCAGGACTATTGTGTCATTTAAAGCTTGTGTTTCCTTATTAATTTTCTGTCTGGATGATCTGTCCATTGGTGTAAGTGAGATGTTAAAGTCTCCCACTATTATTGTGTTACTGTCAATTTCCTCTTTTATAGCTGTTAGCATTTACCTTATGTATTGAGGTGCTCCTATGTTGGGTGCATATATATTTATAATTGTTATATCTTCTTCTTGGATTGATCCCCTGATCATTATGTCATGTCCTTCTTTGTCTCTTGTAACATTCTTTATTTTAAAGTCTATTTTATCTGATATTAGTATTGCTACTCCAGCTTTCTTTTGATTTCCATTTGCATGGAATATCTTTTTTCCATTCCCTCACTTTCAGTCTTTATGTGTCCCTAGGTCTGAAATAGGTCTCTTGTGGACAGCATAAATATGAATCTTGTTTTTGTATCCATTCAGCAAGCCTGTGTCTTTTGTTTGGATCTTTGATCCGTTCACATTTAAGGTAATTATCTATATGAATGTTCCTATTACCATTTTTTAATTGTTTTGGGTTTATTTTTGTAGGTCTTCTTCTTCTCTTGTGTTTCTCACTTAGAGAAGTTCTTTTAGCATTTGTTGTAGAGCTGGTTTTGTGGTGCTGAATTTCTTAGCTTTTGCTTGTCTGTAAAGCTTTTGATTTCTCCATTGAAACTGAATTAGATCCTTGCTGGGTAGAGTAATCTTGGTTGTAGGTTATTCCCTTTCATCACTTTAAATATATCATGCTACTCTCTTCTGGCTTGTAGAGTTTCTGCTGAGAAATCTGCTATTAACCTTATGGGAGTTCCCTTGTATGTTATTTGTCATTTTTCCCTTGTTGCTTTTAATAATTTGTCTTTGATTTTTGTCAATTTGATTACTATGTGTCTCGGCGTGTTTCTCCTTGGGTTTATCCTGCCTGGGACTCTCTGCACTTCCTGGACTTGGGTTGTTATTTCCTTTCCCATGTTAGGGAAGTTTTCAACTATAATCTCTTCAAATATTTTCTTGCGTCCTTTCTCTCTCTCTTCTCCTTCTGGGACCCTTGTAATGTGAATGTTGGTGCATTTAATGTTGTCCCAGAGGTCTCTTAGGCGCTCTTCATTTCTTTTCATTCTTTTTTCTTTATTCGGTTCCCCAGCAGTGAATTCCACCATTCTGTCTTCCAGGTCACTTATCCATTCTTCTGCCTCAGTTATTCTGCTATTGATTCCTTCTAGTGCATTTTTAATTTCAGTTATTGTATTGTTCATCTCTGTTTGCTTGTTCTTTAATTCTTCTAGGTGTTTGTTCTTTAATTCTTCTGGGTCTTGTTAAACATTTCTTGAATCTTCTTGATCTTTGACTCCATTCTTTTTCTGAGGTCCTAGATCACCTTCACTATCAATATTCTGAATTCTTTTTCTTTAAGTTTGCCTATCTCCACTTCATTTAATTGTTTTTCTGGGGTTTTATCTTGTACCTTCATCTGAGACATAGTCCTCTGCCATTTCATTTTGTCTATCTTTCTGTGAATGTGGTTTTTGTTCCACAGGCTGCAGGATTGTAGTTTTTCTTGCTTCTGCTGTTTACCTTCAGGTGGATGAGCCTATCTAAGAGGCTTGTGCAAGCTTCCTGATAGGAGGGACTTGTAGTGAATAGAGCTGGGTGTTGCTCTGGTGGGCAGCTCAGTAAAACTTTAATCTGCTTTTCTGCTGATGGGTGAGTCTGAGCTCCCTCCCTGTTGGTTGCTTGATCTGAGGTGACCCAGCACTGGAGGCTACAGGCTCTTTGATGGGGCTAGTTGTGGACTCTGGAGGGCTCATGCCAAAGAGTCCTTCTTAGAACTTCTGCTGCTAGTGTTCTTGTCCCCACGGTGAGCCACAGCTCCCCGCCACCTCTGCAGGAGACCCTCCAACACTAGCAGGTAGGTCTGGTTCAGTATCCTATGGGGTCACTGCTCCTTGCCCCTGGGTCCTGATACACTACTTTGTGTGTGCCCTCCAAGAGTAGAGTCTCTGTTTCCCCCAGTCCTGTCAAAGTCCTGCAATCAAATCTCACTAGGCTTCAAAGTCTGATTCTCTGAGAATTCCTCCTCCCATTGTCAGACCCCTAGGTTGCGAAGCCTGATTTGGGGCTCAGAACCTTCACTCCATTGGGTGGACTTCTGTTGTATAATTTTCTCCAGTTTGTGAGTCACCCACTTAGCGGTTATAGGATTTGATTTTATTGAATGTGCCCCTCCTACGGTCTCATTGCAGCTTCTCCTTTGTCTTTGGACGTGGGGTATCTTTTCTGGTGAGTTCCAGTGTCTTCCTGTCAATGATTGTTCAGCAGTTAGTTGTGATTCCGGTGATATAGCAAGAGGGAATGAGTGCACGTCCTTCTACTCTGCCATCTTGAACCAATCTCTATTATTTGTTTTTGAACTTTACAAAGAACTAAAGAGGTGAAGAGAATCTTAAACTAAATCATGAGGAATTCAAAAAACTAAAAACAGCAACAACAACAGAATATTTTGCTTGGGACTTATCAATGTAAGAGAAGGAATCTTCTCTGGAAGCTTATAAGAGTTTGAGTATTTTATTTATCTGGAGGGTTTAAAGTTCTTAGAGGAAATGTGAAAATTGTCAAGAAGATTCTCAAACTCTCAACTCTTGAATATTCCAATCTCTTCTGTTATTTTCTACCATTAATAGGCCTCACACCAATGGGATCTGACACTTTCTTTGAGGAAGAATGTAGTACATTGACTTTGAAAATTCCTCATGTGAGATGTCAACTATTTTTTTTTCTTCCACTACCTGAAACAAAAAAGTGAAATTCAGAAGAGAGAAACCTTACATTCCACCTGCACCAAATACTGTGTTTTTTGTGATGTTTAAAAATAAATAAATATTATATTTAAAAAAATCATAAGTGTGCTTGCACCACCATCCTTGCTCCTTTTTTCCTTTCTTGCCTTTGTGCATGCCTATATGGCTGTATGAGATTGCCTCATTCTTACTTGAAAAGCTCTATAAGCATTTTTCAATATCTTTCCTCAGAAAAAAAAAAAATCAGCCTTTTATCAATGGGCAATACAGGGATAATGGGCATGGATGGGAAAAGAGGATTCTGCAGAGAGGAAGTGACTTCATGGCAACTGATGTCACCATGGCTCCCTGAAGCCATGTTCCCCAAAGAAACTGGGACTGTTGTACAATAGGAAAGCATCCACCAAAAGAATCATCAATGATACTCTCAGATGCCAGGTGGCCGCTTGGAATCTTTACTGTCTTCCATTCATTCACAACATCGTCTTTGACCATCTGTGAAAGAGCTTGACAAGAGATATTTCTGCTTCTGTTAGACTACTGACTCCAGGAAATAGATGGCTGTAAAGATTAACTCATATCTTTGGGGGAGAATCTGAAATAAGGCACAGAGATCATTCATTCCATGGCGTCCAAGTAAGAACTTTTCAGATGTCTTTCTTCATGTGATATTATAATTTTTCTTAATTCTTGCTCACTTTAACTGCCTGAAGATCAAAGTGTCTTAGTAAATTATCTCAGGTGAAGACATCTATCAATTCTGGTATGCTAGTGCACAAGCTGATGGCTTTTGATATGTTTATACTTTTAGTTGAATGTCACTATTAGAAATGTATGCCACTTTTACAATAAAAGCAAGTATATGTCATCAATGTTACCATGTAGAAATATTACATACATTTCCTCAAGTCTTTGGAAATCAAACCCAACTTTTAAATATGAAAAATGTCAAGTGGTCAAGGTAGAACTCTTTAAAATGTATTCTAAGATGCTTGCATTAAATCACCTGTCAGAACAAATATACAGAGAACAGCATCACAAAATTAGATTCTCAGCTGAGTATTAAAAACAGAGAATAGTATGAGATTTTCCATCTGGCAAATCCAGTAAGTTTGATATGTAGGAAACTAGCAAGAGAAGCACCCACCAAGTCTAGGTACGTCTTCTAATATATCATTGAATAGAACAAGTCACAATGTCCACCCTACCTTATGAGATTAATCACAAATGAGTTACATAAATTTTAGTTCTGAACAATGGAAAGTGCAGGATTGTTTTTTCCACTTGAATCAAACTTAAGAAGTACTTCCTTCCACCCCTTCACGGATCCTTGCATGGAGAACATCGCTATTACTTTGAACTTATTTCCCTCTTTCATGTACGTATGTAACTAAGTAATTCAGTTCTTTCACGTACCCAGTGGGAACGGGTTCTTCTGACAAGCAACTTCTCATATCACCATGCTGACCCCCTTCAATGTGCCAACACACCACTAGCTATTTGATAATCTCCTATGAACATACCTATAAAAATATTATTCTCCCTATTTTTACAGATAGGAATGCTCAAACAGGGCAAGCTACCTGCTCAAAGACCCACTTAAGTTGGATTCCAAAGACTTCTCTTTATCTCCCATATTACCTATAGTCTTCTTTGTTTAAGTAATAACTAATCTGGAAGCCACTTGGAAGTTGTCCATAACTTGGTGACCATGATCTTCAACTCTAGAACTGCCAAATCTAAACTGCAAATAAAACCATTTCTTGGACTTCTCTGATGGTCCAGTGGTTAAGAATCCACCTGCCAACGCAGGGGACACAGGTTTGATCCCTGGCCTGGGAAGATCCCACATGCCACGGGGCAACTAAGCCCGTGCACTGCAACTACTAGCCTGTGCTCTAGAGCCCCTGAGCCACAACTACTGAGTCCACGTGCTACAGCTACTGAAGCCTGTGCATCTAGAGCCCATGCTCCACAAAAAGAGAAGCCACCACAATAAGAAGCCTGTGCACTGCAACGAGAGTAGTTCCCACTCACTGCAACAGCAAAGACCCAGTGCAGCCAAAAAAAAAAAAATTTAAGAAAAAACCACATTTCTCTTCTGCCTCACAGCGCATCCTTCTCTCTGGGCTGATTGATTTTAATGGTATATACACTTTTGTCCTCTCTAGGAGTCTTACTTCCCATGTAGATGGTAGGAAATACCTTCAACTTATTCAATTCCTCCATATTGAATTATATATATATATATATATATATATATATATATATATATATATATATAATGAAATAGTACTTAGCCATAAAGAGAATGAAATATTGCCATTTGCAGCAACTTGGATGGACCTAGAGAATATCATGTTAAGTGAAGTAAGGCAGGAAGAAAAAGACAAATACCATATGATATCACTTATATGTGGAATCTAAAAAACAATACAAATGAACTTATTTACAAAACAAAAGCAGACTTACAGACATAGAAAATGAAATTTTGGTTACCAAAGGGGAAAGGTGGGAAGGAGGGATAGATTAGGAGTATGGGATTAACAAATACACACTACTGTATATAAAATATGTAAACAACAAGGATTTACTGTGTAGCACAGAAACTATATTCAATATCTGTAATAACCTATAATGGAAAAGAATCTGAAAAAGGATATATATGCATATGTATGTATAACTGAGTCACTTTGCTGTACACCTGAAACGAACATGATATTCTAAATCTACTATACTTCAATAAAGAAATAAAAAGAAAAGAAAATATAACTATCTGGACCACACACTGAACACTTGGCAGTATTCTGTCTCCCATCCTCTTTTCCATATGTATTAGTCTTGTCTACTAAGTATGTTTCAAGACCCTTGAAAGCAAAAAAAAAAAAAAAACCCAAAATGCTTTATCTTCCCTTACTCCTGTTTCCTATTTTTTTAACTTTTGTTCATCTACCGTTCAGATTTATGAAGCCAACAATGTAAATGTAGCTGGGTTACACCATTTTAGTTTACCACTGCTAAATTTAAGAATAATTTTGACTAAATATTTACAATTTAATTGCTATGTAAGTATGGGCTTGCATACATTTTGCTTTTTCAGATCACAGGATCACTTTTGCATCATTTAACAATGCTCCGGCAAGTGGAATTAGAACACAGTTATATATATATATATGGTGGGGAAAAGGGAGATAAAATTTTATCATGACCTGAAAAGCTAGAAGGTGACCTCCATTATTTTGTTTAAGGGCCATTTACTGGAAAATTTAGCTTTCTTTGATCTTCTGTGTTTACCATAAAGGATTTTTAACCTTGGAAAAATTGGGAAACAGTTCCATTACTCTTTTTTAATGAGTTTTAAAAAATCTGCTACCTCATTAGATAAATGGAGTTTGTTTCTTCTTTTTCAGAAGGCATGGGAATTTCTCTGAATTATCTGATGGGTAGAAAGTTCATTCCTTGCATCTTAAACTTGCCTTGGATACAGAGCACAAACTCCTCAAACTACATAAAGACTATCTATTAGATTTATTGGGTTGGCCAAAAAGTTCGGGTTTTTCTGTAAGATGTTATGGAAAAACCCTAATGAACTTCCTGGCCAACCCGATACCTGTATTTTTCTGACATAATATTCTCTTACAATTCTGGAGGCCAGAAGTCCAAAATCAGTTTCACTGAACTAAAGTCGAGGCATCAACAGGGCTGATTCCTCCTAAAGTCTCTGGAAGAAAATCCATCTCCTGCTTCTTCCAGCTTCTAGAGTTTGCTGGCATTCCCTTCCTTATGGCAGAATCACTCCAGCTCCTGTCATCACATTGCTTTCTCTCTCTCTAATCTACTGCCTCCTTCTTATAAGAACTCCTGTGATCACATCAGGCTCACCCAGACAATCCATCTCAAGACACTCAGCTTAACCACATCTACAAAATCTCTTTTGTCATATTAGGTAATATTCACAGGTTCTGTTGGTTAGGAAGTGGGCATTGTATTTTATTCAGCTTGCCACACATAGAAAATATTTATGAATAGGGGAATTAATGGAAGGAAAGATTATTTAGAAGTTAAGTAAAAACAGAGTAATGCATATGCTTCTCCAAAGCCTTCCAAGACAATGTCACCCAAATAACAATGGTCCTTACTTTCTGTTAAAAACGACCACTGATATGAACTTGATATTTGCTGTGTTACTGATGTTGTCTGCTCCATCTCTTGCCAAGATGGGGACGAAAGCAGGAGATAGTTCTGTAGAGGTATCACTCACAGAAGGTGATGGGTGAATAAGGAGTGATGATTATCTATCAGTGTGATGAGTGGATAAGAAGGTAAAACATAAAAGCAAATGAGAAGGTTTGAGCTAACTCTGCCTTTGCAAACCTCAGTGTTTGATTGTTTAGAATATTATTGTACCAAAATAAATTTAAATATGTTGTAAACTCTTATGCTGTGAACACTGATTACACTATGTGATGTTCTACATTATTTGTTAGACTTCACACTAGAGTGAATGATATTAATTTAAAATTCTCTGCCATTTAATGCAAAGTTGGAAAGGGAGTATGTGGGCTTTACAACTGACTGACTACTCATTCTGTTTCTTGTTTGTTTTCCCTCAAGTTTGCTATAAGAAAGCCTAAAATAGGACTAGAGGTAACCATGGTATGATAAAGGGATGCAGCAATACACCTCCATCAACCTCTGGACTCTTCTATATATCACTTGAAGCCAGTAATTTCGTGGAAAGTTGGCCACCAACTGCCTTGTGTATTTTTTCAAGCCAAGGAGACTTTATTTTTTTTTTACACATTCTTTTTCAGATTCTTTTCCATTATAGGTTATTATAAGATATTGAGTATAGTTCCCTGTGCTATACAGCAGGAGGTCCTTATTGTTTACCTATTTTATATGTAGTAGTGTGTATATGTTAATCCCAAACTTCTAGTTTATTCCTCCCACCCCTTCCCCTTTGGTAATGATAAATTTGTTTTCTTTGTCTGTGGGTTTATTTCTGTTTTGTAAATAAATTCATTTGTATCTTTTTTACATCCCACACCTAAGTGATATAATTATATTTGTCTTTCTCTGTCTGGCTTACTTCACTTAGTATGATAATCACTAGGTCCATCCATGTTGCTGCAAGTGGCATTATTTCATTTTTTTTTTATTACTGAGTAATATCCCATTGTATATATAAACCACATCTTCTTTATCCATTCATCCATCAATGGACATTTAGGTTGCTTCCATGTCTCGGCTATTGTAAATAGTGCTGCTATGGATATTGGGGTGAATGTATCTTTTCAAATTAGAATTTTCTCCAGATATATGCCCAGGACTGGGATTGCTCAATCATATAGTAACTGTATTTTTAGTTTTTTAAGGAACCTCTTTGCTATTCTCAGTAGCAAAGAGGTTGGCCACTCCAATTTACATTCCCTCCAACAGTGCAGAGGTTTCCTTTTTCTCTACCCCCTCTCCAGCATTTATATGGAGGCCATCAACTGCCTTATGTATTTTAGTTCCTATATGCCTGCATCAGGACTGAAAATTTCTGTGCAAAACTCCAGGACAGTCTATAGCTGAGTAATTTGCTTAAAATATGGCTCCCTGATCCTGACCTTTTTCACCTGGGACACACTTCACAAACACTGTTTAATAAAAAGTTACTCATAGAATAAATTCATCCCTTTATTGAATAAATACTGAGAGGAATTCTGAGAAAACTCAGATTAAAAAAAAAAATTTGGAGAATACTGTCACTTTAAATTGGTGTGCATTTTAAAAATCTAGCTGAGAAGCAGAGAGAAGGAAGGGAAATCAAATTGTCTTCTCTGAAGACAATGTATTTTAAAAACTAACCCTATAGCTTATCCTACCTGAAGAAGCTGCTACTGTCCTCTGTCTGAACTCCTCACTGTTAGTAAATGCATTGCCATTCCCAGTTCAATGGAGGCTGTAAGTGTGAATTATAGTTTGTGTTTTTAAGAACAAAATGCCAGTTCTTTAGTTTAAATTAAATTCTTTAAAAAAATTTCCTTCAGCCTTCACCATAAGGAGTGAAAAGTGTTTTTTAATATGTACAGTGCCTATAAAAACTATACAGGTTATTCAAATAAAAATTTTGAACATAACCATTCCCTTTTGTGGGCATAGACTAAAAATAACTATATTCTTCAACAGAGGAATGAAGTCCATGTGAAGAAAAAAAAGCAAATCAGGAATAAGTAAAACTTGTTTGGGCAGAAATGTAGAAAAATATTATACATCTGACAGCAGCTGAGTTTCACAACAGAGACAATGGAATGTATAATGTGTAATTGTAGTCAATCAGGAAGGTAAAGTCTTGAGAAACTGGCATTCTTTGATATTACATATTGTAGAAACTCTTTAAGAAAGGGATCTCATAGAAGGCTTGGTTACTTAGCAACCACTGACCCCTGGGAACAAGTTCATTTTTGGCCTTGTGTAGGTTACTAAGTCTTACTGGGAATGCTGTGAGTCTTACAGATGGAATTTTCCAAACAGATGAGAAATTGTCACCAGTACATGGCCTGGCACAGTTAAGAGGATAGCACATATTTGGGGGAAGCAATTCTTTCTCTTAATATTTAAATGCCTTACCCTCTCTTTTGAGCAACAGTGTGGAGACAGTCAAAGTATTCAGCTTATTTTAGAGTATAGGATCAAGTCCTGCAATATTTTGCAGTAGTCAAAGGAGTGGAAAAGTCCAGGTTCTTTGTTTTACGTGGATTCTTATTAACATTTTGACAACCATGCTACAGAAGCCCATAGACACATGATCTCTTGTTTACCACTGATCGACAGATGAGAGTTTACCTATTAACATTGAAATCACAATTCACCAAAACTATGGTCTACAGATGATGAGTGATGGGTGATGGTCAATATGGTGATTATAGATACTTTGGAGAATCAAAATAAACTCATTTTTATATGAGTGTGAAGACATCAGCAGCTGTAGCTAAACAACACACTAATGAAATGTTGCTATGTTATTATTATCCCAGGCAGTGAGAAGGAAGACAGTCTGGAGAGGATGCAGAAAATCACCAGGGAAGATATAAAAGGTCCTCAAGCCACAGGCTCACCATACCCTCACGGCCATCACTGAGCATGCACTCAGGCTCCATGTCTCTTCTGGGCTATCCTGGGAATTGCAGTGGCACATCCTACACAACTCACTGATATATTTCTGTTGCTCTTTGCTCCAGTGATGTAAGCCCTACCTTTGGGCTTGCCTTACCCAGTAGCTACCAAGGAAATCTCTGGCTCCTGGATAACTGCCAAGAAACCCATGATGAAGCACCAAGCTGTGAATCTCCCAACTGTGAGACCAAGAGCTGCACCACAAGTTGTGACCAATCAAACTCATCTGTGCCCTCCAGCTCTCCAACAGTGGGCAAAATATGCAGTGCCTGTGAAACTACCAACACGGGACCCAGCCCCAGCTGCAACCCGTGCACTCAGACCAAGGGGTATGTATCTGATTGCTGCACACCCAGCTATGTACATCCAAAGCCTTCCAAAGCCTCAGCAATGTCTTCAAATGCTTTGGGCAACTTAACTGTTTATCCAAGAGTTTCTGGCCCCTAAACAGCTACAGACTGGGTAGTTTGGGGTATAGAAGCTACAAAAATCTTGGCTTCATACACAATGGCTTCCCACCATCATGTTATATTACCAACAGCTGCCAATCCCAAAGGTATTTAATAAGAAATTGCCAATACCTGTATTATTGGCCCAGGAGCTGCCAACCACTAAGCTATTTTTCAAGAAACTTCCGGTCTCTGAGCTGTATACCAAGTACCTTTCCTCCTGCGAGGTGTTTATGTAGTGGCTGCAGATCTCTGAATTGCTATTGATCAACTTACTGCATTTATAGCTGTTAGAAATTGTTCAACGGGGTAGATTCTACTGCGCTGTCACCCTCTCAAATATTCTGCTGAATTACTTCATATATCTTAAGAATCGTGTTCCATTAACCGTAAATATAACTCCAGGACTTGTTAACAATAACCATTATCACCTGCTAGCTTTTTTTCTGTTGCTTTCTTAATGCCCTTTGTGTTGAAGGCAGATCCTGAAGGTAGCATTATTGTTTCTGACATTGAATATGACAGACACACTGAAGAGATTCCATATGAAATACAATGCAATACAGCTTTCTTATTTGGGCTGTCACTGTCACTTATCTGCCAATGAAACTATCCCCGACCTTTCCTGATAAAGTCTCCTTGGTCTGACTGGTGATTCCAGCACATTCTTTCAAGATTGTTCTGCTTTTTATCAATAGTTTTGCCAATTGCCTAACTAGCATCTTGCTAATAAGCTATGAGATAACATCATCTTAAACATTCTGAGTTGAGCTATTTCATGCTTCCCCTACTGCCTGAATATAAGGATGTGCAAGCAGAAATGTCCAACTAGAGTTCAAAATCAGAAGACTTTCAGCAAATATTCTCTTCCAAAGAAGACATAACACATTGGATTGGCTGGCACTTGGCTTTTGTTCTCAATGCCTAGGAGAGAGCCTCAGAAGTAGCAGAAACACAAATATTGTTGAAAGAATGACAAAATACTCTTATAGATGCTTCATGAGTAGTAATAATCTATGTTCACGATTCTGCTAAAATTCTCCCCTGTTGCTTTATTGCTTTCTGATTGCCAAAACAGTCCTGGTACATAGTTAATAAGCAAATTTCTATTGGGAAATAATGATTTTCATTTTGCTTTATTTCATATTCACCAAAGTTTTGTCAGTGTTCTGGGCAAATGCATAATATTTTTGAAACAGTAGTTTCCTGCTGCTTAGTTTGTAGCTTAATTAAAAATATAAAGAAAATAGACTATGAATTCCCAGTACTTTTATTTGTTTTGTATTGTTCTATTTTTAACACCTTAAGTGGTATTTCTCTTAGAGTGTCTGTGATTGATATTTACATAGGGAAATTTGGGGAGAAATTATAAAATAAATCAATTTAACAAAAATTATCAAAAAAAAATTATCTAAAATATTAAATGTATGTATATTTCCCTGAAAATATGTGTATTTAATTTTGTTGATAAGATTTGGACTTTGGAATAAATTTAATCTTGAACTCTGAGAAGTGATTTAACTCCTAAAACGCTTTCTAAAAATTGAAAATAAAATCATCCATCTTGGTGACAAAGAAAAAAAAAATCCATCCTAAGATTTTTTTGTATATAAAAAGCAAATTATATTTAAAGTCAAATAAAATGGCCCCTGGAGATGGGTGTAACTGGAGAGTGGAAAGATGGGGAAGGACCATCAATATCAATAGTCAATGAATAAGATTAAAACTCATGAAGTGTACGAATGGGGCTACCATTTTATTTATTCATTCAGGAGGCCTAGTATGTATAGAAAAGGCTTATAGAAAGAATATTAATGTATTGCTCCTGTGCGAACATGTTTGGGGACAGTCAAATCACTCCTTTGTGAGTTCATTCTATTTTCAGAGAATTCTATTTGTTGAAAATTTCTTCTTTATATTGAGAAAAATCTAATTGTCCTTAGCAACCATCCATTAACCATGTAGGGCCAGTTTAATTCCTTTAACATAGGACAGGTGTTCAAGTATTTGAAAATAATTACTATGTCCCAGCTGAGTATTCAGTTGTCTAGACTAAGCACACATTCTTTCTCTTTACAAACTTTAATAGAAAACCTATTCTTTGAGGTGTTGAATGAGACTCTTTGGGGATATCAAGATTTATAGATCCTGTTCTCAAGAACTATTCAGAGAAGTCATATACTGAAACAAACATAATACTGCCTCAACCATTTTAAGTACAATATAAAATAAATCAGAGGAAGGACTCTAAATGGAAGAATGAAAGCATATTTGGTGGAAGAACTGGCATTGGAATAATGCCTGAACTGTGAGGAGACTAGGATATGAGAATGCAATGAGAGGGGAAAAAAAGAATGGGGGTAAGAGATAAATTTGAAAAAAAGGTATAGTTCACTTTGCCCCAAGAAAAGCAAACATAAGCTCCCCCATGAGAAAAAATTGGGAGAAAATACAGAAAATTAGATTAAACATATTGGAGAGGAAAGACTTCCTTAATTAAAGATAAACAAATAAGCAATAGTTATAAAATAAAAGATTTGTAAATATGGACTACAGCAAAGTCAAAAGCTCCTGATATAGATCTCATAAAGGCATTAAAAATAAAGCATGAGTGTGTGCGGGGTGGTTAGGGGGCAAATGAGAAATCTCTGTACTTTTCTACTTAATAGGTCCACATAAAGTGTGACATATTTCACGTATAACCACACATGTATCAACAAACATTTCTCCACGTTATCAATCTACCTATATACGTATGAATAGAATAAAAATGCTAGAAAAACACAATCTAAGTTTTGCTAGCCTTACAGGAGTTTTAGGAATGGTAGTTGGTGATTCTCAGAGTGATTTTTCGACTAAACAGTTCTGCTTTGATTCCGTAAGTAATTTTAAAAATTAAAAGCAAAATAATAAGACAGTACTGAGAAATAAAGTTGATCCCACCCTCTGACTTTGTAGAGTGTATAATCAACAACCTCTTCTATGCTGCTATTCAATAAAAATGTTGAATAGCAAAGCAAAACAGGCATCAGTCCTCTGTAGCACATTGCCTTCTAGAACATCATAGAATGTGAAGATTCACATGTCTGTCCTGTTCAATTTCAGTTAGCCACAAAATATGATTAATAAATTATGCACTGTGTCCATAACTCCAATGGCAGCTAATTTGTAGAACCCAGCAGAGGTCTTTTTATATTTGTACTTATAAATACCAAATGAATCACTTCTTTTCCCTTACTTTTCACTGCATAGCTGACCAACACTTTCTGCCTCTCAAATAAAAGGAGACCATTTATTTTTTTATTAAAACATTAGGTATAGGTTTAGAATATTACTTTTTACAGCTGTAAAAATTTTATCAATCTAAATATAAGCATTCAAGTCTTTACGCTTATCTTATCTCCTTCTTTTATACAAAGCAGAGAAAGGAATACAACAAATTCACATGTACATCTATTATCCTAAGGGCTATAAATCAAACAAAACTCTACCCCAAAATTTACTTAACACACAAGCTACTTAAAGGCCGATTAAAGTTTCTGTTTTAATTCATATTCTTAAAAGTTTATATTTAGATGACTAACAATTTACTTTATAATAAAGTTTTGATGAGTTAATAAAGCTACTACAATTGGTATGCTATCAAAGGTATGTTCTATTCATAACTGTATGATCTTCATGTTTGTTTCTGTCTGCCATCTTAAAACTATAATTTTTAGCCAGTATCTTTTGGAATCCTTCTTTCAGGTATCTTATTTTCTGATGGATAAGAAATAAATCTCCATAATTTCTAAGCCCAATGCAAACATTGATAGAGTTTTAAAACTTTGTCCACTGAGTTTCTTAATTGTGTCTTTTTCTTTGAGTTCTGGTCAAAATGTCTATCAGAGTTCTCAGTATACAGCTAGTGTGCTACCTATGACTCACTTTAGGAAAATGGATCCAATCTTCCAGGAGGCCCTTGATGAATAGCGAGCTCACCTGACAGTTCAATTAACGATATTGTCATTCCCAATATCACGAAAGACTATTTCAAAACCATGTAACTCTATAATTATTCATAAGCACCAACACTGTACTCTCCATGCTAAAATTTCCACCTACACCAGTGCCTGCTAAAATCACAGTTCTGAGATTCACTTCAGAAGTGAATCAGAAGGAAAGTGAATCCTTGATCAGATGTTGTCTCAGACTTAATGAAATTATTTCTTCAACTACTCTCTACACTCCCTGTGCTTGTTCTTTTTGTCTGTTATTTTAATGTGACTGACAGTTGAGATTTAGTAAATCACAGAGCTGTGGATCTATAATCAGGTCACTGACAGATCAAAAGAAAACAGAAGCTCAGATCATACCTTTGTTTTCTGTGCCTTGTTGTCTGGAGTCCTGAAAACTGTAGATGATACTATTGTTGACTGCCCTCATTCCAGGTTCTCACAAACTTAAAGGGAATATTATTCAAAAATACAAAGTAATTTGCAGGGCAGAAATAGAGACACAGATGTAGAGAGCAAAGGTATCGACACCAAGGGGGGAAAGTGGCGGGGGGGATGGTGGTGTGATGAATTGGGAGATTGGGATTGACATGTATACACTAATATGTATAAAATGGATAACTAATAAGAACCTGCTGTATAAAAAAATAAAAAAGATAAATTTCAAAAATTCAAAAAAACAAGTAATTCTCTTAATTAACAAATATATATGTGACTTCCAAATTTACATTTAGATACTGTTATTTAAAAGAATGATGTTAAAGTTTCTTTATCTAAAGAATAATCTAAATCCAGAATTATTCTTTTCAAAAAGAAAGAATAAAGATTTTAAGTCCAGAATCCTTTCTTTCAAAAGTAATTATGATAAAAATAATTACTATTGTCATCATTACTTTTTACTGTGAAACATTACTCATCTGGGGTGTGGACACTGAGAAGAGGGGATTACAAATTATACTAACACAGAATCTGCTCTTTCTTATCAATCTGCATGTGTTCTCAGTCATCTTTAATAAGCAGTAGACTTTTTTGAACTCTGTTCTCTTGGATCGGGGAACACATTGTATCTCTTCTTTGTACTACAAGAACTGGGTGCTATGTGAATCATGAGTCACTTTTCAGCCTACAGACTCAAAGAGAGATACTAAGTGCTTTTTACTGTGTGTGACACCATGATTCACATATCATGAGTGTAGCAGAGTGATTTGCAGAAGAACTTGAATTTTAATCCTGAATCTGCCACTCACAAGTTGTATAGCTTAAGCTGTGCCTTAATCCTTTGAGCCTCTATAAAATGAGGGACTTTCTGAGAATTAAGTGAGATAGTATATAAAACGCCCTGACACAGTGCCTGGGAATGGTGCACAACAAAGGGCAGCAACATTATCATGTTAAGAAGAAAAGAGATGCTCAAATTCACCAACACTACAGGCTATATTCTGTATAGAATCTACATTCTGCAACACAGAGTGAGACAGTATATGGAAATGAATCAAATGGTGTTATACCTACAGAAGAAAAATATTTAAAACTTTGATCCCAGACAGAAGTAAAATCTTTGGATAGAACCATATAGAACTTAGAACTTGTGCTCCTGATCTTGTATAAATTTGAGGGAAATAATACTGTAGGCTGAGAATAAACAATTTTTTCAAAGAAAAAGACTTAACTTGGGACTTCCCTGGTGGTCCAGTTTTTAAGAATCCGCCTTCAAATGCAGAGGATGCGGGTTTGATCTCTGGTCAGGGAAGTAAGATCCCACGTGCCATGTGCCATAGGGCAACGAAGCCCGCGCGCCACAACTATGGAGCCCACGTGCTCTGGAGCCCACATGCCCCAACTAGAGAACCTGAGCGCTGCAACTAGAGAGAAGAGCATACACTGCAATGAAGGATGAAAGATCCTGCATGCTGCAACTAAGACCCAACATAGCCATAAATAAATAAATAAATAAATAAATATTTTTGAAAAAGTGATCATTTCAAATTACATAATAAAAAAAAGAAGACTTAACTTGAGTCAATAATGCTCTTATTTCTGGCTTGGAACACACAGCATATATTACCTCCATCAACAATGAAAGAAGAGGGTGAGGGAGACAGGGATGGAGAGAGGAGGGAGGATTAGAGGGGAGTCAGTAGAGAAGAGAGAGAGAGAGAAGGAGGGAGAGGGAGTGGGGTGGGATAGAAATGGTGGGGGGAGGGTGGATAAAAGAAGAAATGGGAAAGAATAGGGAAAGAAAGAGAAGGAAATGGAAGAGGATAGTATAATCCTTTCTCCCCCCCCCAAAAAAAAAACCCTTCCTACCCCAATATGAGAATCATTAACCTGGGTATCCCAATAAACTAGAGAGACCCTCAAACTGGAAACCAATCTCCTCCTGCTCTGGACCTCCTTGCCATGGTGGACAACATCTGACTCCCAGAAATCCATCTCCCGCAAATTTATAAATGTGGGTCCCAAATAAAGTTTGATTTTCTACTAAAGCTAATGGCTTCTTTAACAATTATCCTGGAACTAGATAAAAGCAATAACTATGCCAACTTTATGGGTAATTGTGAATAAATATGTGTGCTTGTTACGTGTATGTACATATACATATATTTCTTTTTATTGTGGTTCTTAAACTTGCGTATATATCTCGAAGTCATAGTTCTAGTGCTTTTGAAAATACGTATTTACCACTTGCTCTGCTTTAATTATCTGTCTAACACTTGGACATGATAATAAAAATAAATATGGCATCTCCATAACTTAGAAAACTTGATAGAAAGAATTTAGCTAGAATATTTTTTTTTCCTTTTTTTCTTGTCTCTCTTGAAATATAGGTAATGGAGATGTTAAACATAACAGTACAATCCAGCCTGAGGCATAGAACATCTACATTTCTTGTTGCTTTCAGGCAAAATCTAGTGCTGTTATAAAATATTAATAAAAACATAATATAAAAGCACAAGTATTCCACTGACCTGGTCTGACAGGTCTATTTGACAGAAAGAGTTGTGGTGGCTTTTAAGGAAGTCGTTTCTGTTTATTCCTGAAGAAGCATGAACTCATTAGTCTGAAAAGATCCTAAACAACCTGAAGGTGAAGGTGCAGTGAAGGCGAAGCCTCAACCACAGGTAAACGATGGAAGGGAAACTCATATACACAATTCCTGGGAGAAGTACTCCTGGGAAGCACACACTGAAACAAGGATTTTTTGTTATTTAGGATTTTTAGGTGATGACAGTTAAACCAAACACAAAAGCAGCCCTAATCCTTCATCTCTAATCTAAATACAGGATACTATTTCATTCTTTTGATTCCAATGTAATCCATGTTCTATCAAGAGCATAAGCATACCTCAACTCCAGAGCCCCAAGCCCTGAAGATCTCTTGTTTCCAGTGGTTGCAAAACAACATTTCATGCCATCAAGACCTGTTTAGTAAATTTATTCTATACCTGAAAATTTGCAGATATTTGCCATTATTTCCTTGTAAGAAATGTTAGAAATGTCAATGCAACATGTTCTCAAATAAGCTGCTAAGATCATGGTTTTTGTGATCACTGCCCAAACAGGAGGGAATGTCAACGAACAAGACTTTTAGAGGCAATGTGTTGATTTTAAAACGTCTGTGTCTGATCACGTGGAGGTCTCTCCCTGTGTCTCATTCCTTAGAGGCCTCTAACCATTTTGCCATCCTGCAAGAGAACATGGAACCAAAAAACAATTCTAGAAAAGCCATTTATGCCCATATCTTTAATATGCAAAACCAATGAATTTTTTAAGTGAATAGTCCTTCAACTCTCCTGTATGAAAACTAGAGTACATACTACTCTATTTAAAATAGATAACCAACAAGGTCCTACCGTATAGCACAGCGAACTCTGCTCAGTATTCTGTAATAACCTAAATGGGAAAGGAATTTGAAAAAGAATAGATACTGTATATGTATAAACTGACTCACTTTGCTGTACACTTGAAACTAACACAACATTGTTAATCAATTATGCTCCAACATAAAATAAAAATTTAACAACAAACAAATAAACAAACAAAACCTAAAGGCCATTTGGATGGTTATCTGGTGACCTCTGGGAAAGCATGCATGTTCATGGGAATAATTACAGTGTGGCCTGTCACTGAAGCGAGGGCAGACAGATGGTTAGGAACAAGGGTAGTAGTGCATGATCATACAAGGGAACTTGCCGTGGAGTCAGAAGACCATTCTGTACTCCTGATTTTGCCACCATATAGTTGTGTGACTAATATAAACACATATTCTCTCTGGACCCCAATTTCCCTAACCAGTAAAATGAGAAGGTTGTATTTAATGCACCCTTACACCTCTAAAATAGGGTGATTCAAACATTCTAGATAAAACCTGTGTTAAAATATTTTATGGTGTTTGACTATGCCTTCATTCCCTATGTTCCCCTCCCAAAGTGCTTATTGGGATCCACCCAAGCCCAGCCAATATCTTCTAATGATACAGGCAGCTTTTAATTACATGTGGCCAATAAGCCATTTAATCACAAGAGATGCACTTAGCTCTGGTACACCCTAATTACTAAATTGCCAAGAGTTAGTAATAAAAGCTTTATACCTAACTTACATATTTCCTCAAGACACTGCATTTTGGCTAATGCTAGTTTATGTTTGAAGGGAAGGAAAAAAAAAGAAGTGCCCATAAAAGATCTGAATTTCCTCTGAGTTAATTTTCTGAGAAGAAGCTGCAAAGTGCAGTCATTTTAACTGAGACTCCACCCTTTGCGTAAAACATGTACACCTAAGTACACTAGTAAAACCTGCCTGGCCCTCAGGCCAGCTTGTTAAACTTTTCACTAGACACCAGCCCCTGATGTCTGATGGATTGTATTTCACAACTGAAGACATTAATGTTATAATAAGGTAATAATAAGGTACAAGCTAATGTTGGCCATTTAATCTCTACAACTTATTAACCTTTTAAAAGAGTAAAATAACAAAAGTCTGACATATTTTTTCAAGTAACATATTAACTCGGTTTCACTTGGGCTAGGATCTGGACTCCTTCCAACAGTTGGTGAAAAGGATTACTAATTCATATATTCCTTCCTCATGTGAAGATCCAGAGATATCATCTGTTTATCTTTAAAAGCAAAAAATAAAAGGAAAATACAAAGAAAAGACGGGCATGCTGATCGATGCAATCATCTTACTTAGAAACTCAAAGAATTCCAAAAATGAAACATTTATTTTAACCAGGCACCAGAATATAACCTGATTGCAGGGGCAGATAGGGGAAGATAGCAGAGGAAGTCTCCAGGAGTAGATTACCTTCAAATAGTGCAATCTTTTACAGGCTAAAAAGCAATGTGAAGAATTTTTACTTAGGTTCTAAAACTCCTGCCTAGTTTTGGTTGCTAAAATCACTCCAAGTCATGATATTTCCATGTAAAGCAGGACCAAGTACAATCATTCCTCAGTATCTCCAGGGGATTGGTTCCAGGACCCCCGTGGATAGCAAAATCCAAGAATGCTGAAGTCCCTTATATAAAATGGAATAGTATTTGCATATAATCTATGAACTTCTTCCTGTATACTTTAAATCATCTCTTGATTGCTTATAATAATTTACTATATATAGCTTACCATTACAAAGTAAATGCTATGAAATGAGTTGTAAATGCAATATAAATGCTATGTAAGTAGTTGTCAGTTGCTGGAATGAGACAAATTCAAGTTTTGCTTTTTAGAACTTTCTGGATTTTTTTTTTTTTAATATTTTCAGTCCTCCATTGATTGAATCCATGGATATGGAACCTGTAGATTTGCTGAGCTGACTGTAGGGTTTTTCCTCTCTCTTTCTCTCTCTCTCTCTGTAGATTTATTCAGCTCTGGAGGCAATATTAGTTGTAAAATAATGTATCTGAGAAACAATTTTTAAGAGTGCATGATTACTGTAAGCTAATCTCTCAGCAACCAGGTCAGTTACTGAGATCTCTGCTTTTTTCCCTGGCTCTGATTGCAGTTACAAACATCACGTGGTGGGTATGCTTGTCAAGTTGTTTTTTAAGCATTTTCCTTCTAGAAGTGATACCAAGCACCACTCTGTTCACAGGATTAACTGATCCCATGAAGGGGAATGCTGACATGTTCTAGATTTTACTTGGATATTGAATTTATTTTCATCTTCCAAAACTGTGGACCTAGAAAGGTTGAGGATTGACCCTTTGGGATTTCAACTTGTCCTGAATGTACAAGGTGTGACTGGCATTTTGGCAGCTGCTTGGGGTCCATGCAGAAAAGCAGAAACCATGCCAATTTAATACAGAGAAGTGGTTAAACAAGTGTTAGAGGACAGAAGAGGCAAAGAGAAATGTCAAGCTGACAGGGTTAGTAACAAGAGCAAGCAGCTCCCGACGTAGCACTGGGGGACCAAGAGAAGTTGTAGTTGTTAGAGCCTAGTAGATCCAGGTGAGTGAGACTCAGACCTCTGAAGGGGGCACTGGTCCCTGGTAGAGCTTGGAGAGCCCTGTGGAGTTGGGAACAAGACCTCTGAGGAGGGAGCACTGCTGCTCAGCAGTGCTTGTCTCTCTGGAGGAACGGGGAGGTGGGGCTCAATGGGGAGACTGGAACAATTGCCATTGCCAGGGTGATGTTAACAGGAACAGAAAACCAAATCAGGAAGAAGCATGCCTCTTCCTCCTCCAACTTTCCAGTTGCCCTCTAGTGCCCAATATCGACAGAACTTGGCAGGGAACAGTTGACAGAGGAGAAGTGTGGTTTTCAGATTCTCAGCCAGAGCATTCCAAAACAAAGTATAGAACGGTACATTTAAAACTAAGAGACAAGAGCTTTGTAATCGTCACAGACTGACTCTGCACCTGTCTACATGACCTCTGTGTCTATCCTGTATATTAGTCATTTTAGATTTCATCTATAAAATCATAAGTGCATGTAATAGTGTATGTCTGGCAGAAGATTTTGGTTTTTTTCCTAAAGAAGAAAATACTTTAGGCCTTTGTTGTAACTCTGCTGCAAAGTCTCATGCTCTGGATTAGCATCCCATACCTATGTCAGCAAAGAATTTCTTTGGTGAGTTCCAGGATAGATGTATATTATTAAAAAATCCTTCTCTATTGACTCATAATACTATTTTAATGTAAAAGAGGACTGATTCTAATGCAAGACTGACCCATTATTAAAAACAAACAAATAAATCATAGGCAGCAATAGAATGACCTAAAATTAGTTATAAGTGCAACTTCCATATCTTCTGAACCTCTCCTACATGTTTCGATAGGGCCTCAGACTTTTGCTGTCATGGAAATTGATCTGAATTTATTTGTTTGGGTTTAATGATGACCCAAAATATAGCATCCCTGTCCCTTAGCAACTTCTGTTAGAAAACTAAGAAAAAAGGGTCAGCAGATGAGAGTAAACTATCACTTTTACTACTAAAATAATTACTCTTGGAGAAGGGGGCTTCTATCTGAAGGTAAGTGGCATCCTAATATTCATTCCAGAAATAAGCAGTGATTGAACTGGTGGTTTCATTACATTTAGGAGAGGAGCAGGGAAGAAGGGAAGTCCCCTGACAGGAAGGAGAGAAGGTACTGAACTAGGCATGCCAGATTCCTATCTAAACTCACCAATCAGATGAGAAAATCTCCCTCTACCTGCCTGATGGGCAAAGGGAGGCCAAGAGGTTTACCTTAAAGGAACTCCTGCAACATGGAAGTAAACACCAAGAGCTGAGTGAAAGTCATTTTCCACATCGCCTTATCCCACCAGATAATCAATTCTGTCGAGACATTGACCACATCTGAATGAGTTGAGGGGCTTCATTGCCATCAAATCTTCAATGCCTAGGTCAATGTTCGGCGATGAATAATACTTTAATAAACCTTTGCTGAGTGAGTTGAAGGGAGTAATTTTAGTTGGATGGAAATTTATAATTAGAAAACTTAAATTCAAATCGTGATCTGATACTAACTAGCAGTGTAACTTTTGACAAGTCATTTGACATCTCTAGACCTCAAACACTCATCTGTCATATGCAGTTATAAGCCTAACCCTAAATAAATTCAGAGATCCATTCCAGTTCCACAATTTTATGAATCTTCTCTGTCGTTAATGCTACAGATAATCTATGACTGATTTTGTAATCACGGAGCCTGTAGCATATACAAATGTTAAACACATTTAAGGGATAGACAGAAACATGTGGGCTGATTCTATGTATAGGGTTGTCCTCCATTCTCCATTCTCTTAGTATTTTATGCTTTAGGAAGATTGCACTAAAGGTTAGAAAACAGTACTATTACCCTAGAACCTGCCTTCCAGGTGATTTCTTTGTGCTTTAGTACAATATTGGAAGCCTAGTGCAGTGTCTTGGTACAGCTATATGGTAATTAACATGGGATCCTATAAGTAAGTGTGATTACCAAGGGAAGCTGTTATAGCAGGCAGTGCGGATTAGCAGAAATAGCATAAAAAAAGAGAGACAGACATCTGAGCTCCCCTCAAACCTTGTAACCAACTCTCAGTGGGAATTGATGGAAATCATATAAACTCTCAGACACTCAGGTTTCTCATTAATAAAATAAGAGACTAGAGTATATCTCTATATTATCTTTCAAGTCAAACATTCAACAATTCAGGCTAATCCTCTAAAGAATTCAATATATTTGAATAGCTGAAGATTTGCCAGCAGAAACACAAATTTTAAATCTTGAACACTTTTTTTCTAAATTGGATAGACAAAAATAAAAGATTAAAAGTACCACTTGTTAGGTTTTACTGGGAGCTAAATTTATAGAGAGCCATTTTAAGGGCAATTTGACATTAGCTGTTAAAATTTAGAAAATTCAGACCCTTTGAATCAGAGCCCTTACACCTTGGTGTAGTATAGAGTAGTGGTTAAAGCATGGTATCTGGAACTGAAATGGCTGGGCTTGGATTGTAGTTCTTCTACCATATGGCCATGGGCAATTCATTTAGCCTCTCAGTGGACAATTTCTTTATCTATAAAACAGGGATTACAATCATATACGCTCCATTGAATGGTTGAAAAGGCTTAATGAGTCAATACACGTCTTAAAGAATTTATAAATGTAGCAGACATAAAGTAGCCACTTAATAAATGTTAGCTATTATTATTATTACTATTACTATTATTATTGTTATTACTACTATTGATGAATATAAGAACATGTTTACAGAATACATTTTTAAGGGTTTTTATTCAACAGTGCCTTTTAGGCAAATAATAAGTCAGCTAATTTATCATTGATGGTGGAATTAAGATAGCAAGATGAGAGAAGATAGATAACAAATATGTGTTGTTAACTCTCTCAAAACCAACCATGGGGATGTAACTAGGAAAATAAAGGGATGGGGATGTCATTGAGGAAGTTATGTAGAAACTCTGAGAAACACCTGCAGAATAAGATGATTCTGTCCATAACTAGGATAATGACAACTGAGAGCAGAATTTTTGGTGCCAAAAACAGAGAAAGGGAAAGGTCAGGGAACATTGATTTATGTGTTCACTGTTCTTATTTCTAAATGTCCTGGAAGGATCATCACTTCCCCCATGACAGAAAAGATCCAGCAACACTAGTCCAGGACATTCTCGGAAATCAGGACGGGAGGAAGATACGTCAAAATTCAACTAGGGAGGGGTTGCAGAGACTGATGATAATATACCATAAACTAGAAAAGATAATTTGTCAACCCACTGCTCCATAAAAGAATAAAGACATAAACGAATTAATTTAAAATACAGCCATACTATACAATAACAGACCTCCATGATGAGAATGTGTGAGGTCCATGCATATTGACAAGGAATGATCTTCAGGAGATACTGTTAATTTTTAAAAAGTGGTAGAAGAGTGTAGACAATACACATTGCATGTGAAAAAGGAGGAGGTAGAGAAGAAAACCCCAAATATTTATAATTTTTAAAATATTCATAAATATATGAAAATGCACAGAAAAAGTTCTGGAAGGATACACAGCAAACCAGAAGACTGTTTACTTCTGGGAAGTGAGGGATTTGAAGAGAATTAAGTGTAGTGGGAGATGGGAAGGTAGGGATATTAATTTATCTGTCTTTATCAGTGTGTGTGAATTTATTTCAGTGCAAATGCCTTCTTGAATTATGTATATAATAAAAACATTTTAAGGAATAATTTTAAATAAAAATTCCATCTGTCCATGGAATTGAACTTAAGTTGATCTGTCCATTCTCCTTTTAGACTTTTAGTTGATGAGGGAGCTGATTTCATTAAGAAATTTCCTTGAGCCACTGCAAGTTTCCACTGATTGTGCAAATAGGTCACATTCTGCCCAAGGCCCCAGGAACGTGATCTTTAAAAAAAATATATTGTCTGGGCTTCCCTGGTGGCGCAGTGGTTGAGAGTCTGCCTGCCAATGCAGGGCACACGGGTTCGAGGCCTGGTCTGGGAGGATCCCACGTGCCGCAGAGCAGCTGGGCCCGTGAGCCACAACTACTGAACCTGCGCGTCTGGAGCCTGTGCTCCGCAACAAGAGAGGCCGCGATAGTGAGAGGCCCGCGCACCGCCATGAGGAGTGGCCCCCGCTCGCCGCAACTGGAGAAAGCCCTCGCGCAGGAGCGAAGACCCAACGCAGCCAAATATAAATAAATAAATTAATTAAAAAATATATATATTGTCTCTTAAATGTTCAAATTGTGAATAGGAATTCTAACACCATTCTTATAAAGTATTAAATAAAACTTGAAAGAAGTTGTGAATCATGTTAGTCTGTGTTAAATCTATGTAGAACTGCCATGACAGTGATCTTTCTGAAGAAAAACCTATCATCTAAAATTTAATTCTTTCACCCACTCAACTTTTCATCCTTCTGTCTTTACTAAGCACATGCAGTAAGCAGAGCAGATAGACTATTACATATCCTGTCCTAAAGTGGACAATGCCTTCATTGACATACCTGACCCAATATCTAATATCTCAAAATGCTTCCTATATTTTGGCTATCCTAGATCTTCATTGCCTGAGATCTCTGGGGTCATTTAATCGCTAATAATACTTTTCCCCCTCTGCCTATGTTCAATACCTAAGACAGAGTGTCTAAAGCAGAGCCAGTAGACACCTAACTTTATTTAAGAAGTTAAAGTATCTGGGACAACACTAGTTTTAGGCCAAGTTTAAAAGTTCTTGGTTACTTATTTCTAATGAGAAGGGCAACTATAGCTACAAAAAGCCACTTATTTAATCTGTGTATTGATATACTGCTATGAAACTTTGGTAATAAATTATTCAAAGTTTTTTTTTTTTTTCTGTCAAATGACAGGAAGGAGATTGATCAGTCTTTTTCCTGCTAAATTATTTGCCTTTTAAAGAGACTATAGACTCTCAAGTTTTCACTGCAGAAGCTAATAGGGTAGAATTATCTTTTTAAAACTCAATAAATAATTCCATAACGTACCTAAAAGTTTTTCACGGTTGTGTCTTAAGCACGATCGCAAAGGAATAATTGGAAGATGGAAGAAGTAGGTGAGCATCAGATGCAGAGGAGGGAAATGAGGAGACTTACTCTATATGCCCAGTAATGCTCAGATTAAACCTGAGGCTGCAAAACATGAGAAATTATTGGTTGATGGCATGCTCACTTCGGAATTCAAGAAAAAAAATTTGCTTTAGACAACTTCTTCCTGACATCTCAAAGCCTTACTTTCATCTGTCCCTGGCTCCTTGTTTATTCAATTAACAAATATTTGTTTTATATGTATGTATGTATATATATATATATATATATATATATATATATATATGATATGTATATGTTGTATCAGACCCAGTAGTATGTGAGGCGAACAAGAAAAAGGATATTATAACCGATAATATATTTCAGATAATCTGTCCCTATGACACCCAATGGTCACAGTAGACAATAAAAAAACAGTATTATGGTCATTCTGTTAGTTCAATATAGACACAAACATAATATAGACAAAAGTCAAACTTTTGTGTTTTTTTTTTAGTTGTTAAATAAGTCTATTTCATTTGCCTTTGTAAGATACAATTTCTTTTTTCACCTTTGTTTTATTTTTTATTTAAATGGTACAAATGAACTTATTTACAAAACAGAAATAGAGTTACAGATGTAGAAAAGAAACTTATGGTTACCAGGGGGGAATGGGGAGGGAAGGATAAATTGGGAGATTAGGATTGAGATATACATAATACTATATGTAAAATAGATCACCAGTAAGAACCTACTGTATAGCACAGGGAACTCTACTCAATAGTCTGTAATGACCTATATGGGGACCTATATTTCTACTCAATAGTCTGTTATGACCTATATGGGAAAAGAATCTAAAGAAGAGTGGATACATGTACATGTATAACTAATTCACTTTGCTGTACACCTGAAACTAACACAACATTGTAAATCAACTATACTCCAATAAAAATTATTTTAAAAAATCAAACTTTTAAAAAAAAAAAAAAAATCAAACTTTTGTGATATGAAAGCCTCCAAAATGCTAACCTTCTCTCAGATATTTTATAGACAGAGATGCAGACCTTTTTTAACACATACACACACACACACACACAGAAAAACTATTCTTTGGGTTTGATAATTCATACAACATATATCTGTTAAGGATCTACCTTGCACAAGAGTCTATGGAGGCGAAAAGATTATTTGGATCTGATCTTGGCTTTCTAGGAGCAGCCTGAGCCAACTGACATGCATGTTTTATTCTATGCAAAGCACAGAAAACCACCTATTTGGGGGGGTATGAACCTTTCAGGAATTCTTTGCCCTGCGTCATGGTCCTTTCCTAAGAATCTTATAGAATGTACTGTCTTTTCCCTAAGTATCACTGTTAGAAAGTCCTTGAGAGTTTTTGTGAGGTGTCTAGCATTTGAACTAAAATAGAAAACAAGTTAGAACATCATGAAAACATATCTTCCATTGTCACATCTCTCCACTCCGTGTATTCGTGGAGCTTTTTCAGAATGGTTTTTCCTTTCTACTTGTCCTCACTCCAAGTTATTTCAATGGCATCTTTTAAAGGCCATCTCTTGGACATATCTGTCCAAAGACAATCAGAATAAATTCTTTCTATATGTTCCCTTATCAAAAAGACAATGAGTGGTTATGGAGACATTGAAATGAGAAATATCCAGGTCAAAATACTGGTCCTGTTACTGATGTGATTTTCAGCATGTTCCCTAACCTCTCTAAGCTTTAAGTGTTTTTTGTTTGTTTTTGTTTTTGCTTTCATTTTTGTTTAATATAAAATATAGTTAATAATACGCCAGGAAGTGTTCCTATAAGAGTTAGAAATTGAATGTCCAAGGCAGATTAGGTTTTTAAAAATCAGTAGTTACTTTTGCCTGGGTTTTTATCTGCACTTACATCATTCTTCCTTGTGTTCTCGTTCTTTGCAGGCCCTCAATCCCCATCACTACTAAAACATCCTTGAGATTAGGGATTATTTTTTTCACTTGTTTAATCTTCATAGTAACCAATATCCATATTTTGCACCTTCAGAAATACTTGTTGATGAGTTGTGACAGTTATCATCAGATTTAATCTTTAACTAGAAAGACTAAGTAACAAACAGAAATAAGAAAATTTCATTAGAGATTAAATGTTCAAACTTTTTTTGAATTTGCACTATCTTCAAAGCACATCTAAAAGTATTATCAGGATATATAACTAAATCAGATATGGGCCATATATATGTATTCTGAGTCAGAATTAGAAGGATCAAGACACTTGTATAGATTATTCCAATAAAAGAAAGTGATACATGCTGTGGTAAAGGAACTGGAGTGAAAGTACTGGAGTGAAAAAGAGAAAAATGTTAATCCAAGTTAGAGAATTTAGGTAGCTAAAATTAAAATAAATAAAGAGATAAATACTTAGTAAATATCTGCTTACGACAAATACTAGAACCACCATAAATTAAGTACTGTATGCTGCCATATCTTACTTAATATCTAATTAATTCCACAACATAATCCTATGAGGTTTGTACCATGATCACAATTTTATAAATAAGAAAGTTGAAATTAACTGCTTAATGTCATATTCTTTTCAGTGGCTGTGTGATGAAGTTTTATAGACCAAGGATAGAATGAAGACTTAGAGAAAAGGGACCTAAGAAGACTTGGGTGTCTACCTGTTCTCTGGGTTTTTTATACCAGGCTGACCCAGGTCAGAGGAGATCTCATAGCCTCTGGATATTCAGTCAAGAATCTAGGCCATAAGGATTCTAAATGTGAGTTTGGAGTTTAACTTATTTTATTATTATTTTTCACTTGTGCTGCCTTCATATATTCCTCAGCAATAAAGTATAGTTGAGGACTTAGTTATTTAGGATATGGGAACTCTCTCCATTGGGTTCAACTGGATATACTAGTAATGTTTAGAGATATGATCAGGACAAGATACCAAAGCAATAAGAAGACCAGTATTCATTCAGCCATGACAGGTGCCATTGGTAAGGAATATTGAAGAATGGGATAGTCTCAGTTGCTTTAAAACAGTGAATACTACCTGTAAATGAAATAAATTAACCACATACTTTTATATCTCTTTCCAAAAATCTTAGATCTACATAAGCTCTTTATGTTAGAAATCTGCCATCAATTTCCACATTTGATTTTTTAACTCATGGTGAAAAAAACAATTTATGCCTGAACAAGTATATCCAATGGCACATTTGGACAGACTTAAGAATAATTTGCTTATTACTGTGTGTCAAAAATCTGCTTTACTCAGGTGACATGAACCTGGAAATATTTTCTTTCCGGCAAGCAAGATACTTGGTTTTAAGAAGATGACTTTAAACCACTTATTTATATTTACCATTTATTTGTAATCATTTGAATACTTAAAATTTAAAAAAGTATTCCCCATTCTTTCCCCTCACCACAGTAAAGTGGTAACAGATAATTCATTATTCTCATAGATCTTTTTCCCAGCCTTGCACCCCAAAGCTAAACCAATGAAGCAGGCAACTTGACCACCACTCTCTGAATAATGAATGTCAAATTGTTGCAAAGTATTAGTTAATTAAGAAAGAACTTGAACTTAGGAGGGGAAAAGACTAGGAAACCAGTCAGCGTACTATGTATATATATTATATACACACACATATATATGTACATATATACTACATATACATTGTATTATATGTATAGTATATATATATATACATATACATATATATACTGTTTTAGTATTTTAAAACATAAGATCCCCAATTATATCAGAAGATAGAGAATTATATTTTCCAATGTTACCTTCTAAAAACTAAAACAAATAATTATTTATGTTCTTGAAATTGATGGGTATTTAATGCATAACTCTACATAAAATATTTGTAAATTGTATTTATGACTTAACAGAGAAATAGAATGCCGCTTGAATATTATTGACACATCTAAATCTTATGAAGATTACAACTGCAGAAAATAAATGCAAACTTGCCACTTTTACATAAAAATATATTTAAGCATATTCACTAGGTAAATGCATGTCTTTCTTTCTAGCACCTTTGATCAGTTTCTGTATTTATATTACATATTGAAGACATCTCTAATTAATCTACTAGATCTGGGGAAGAGATCATTTGAAAATGAAAACTCCACCGGCAGATAGAAGGTGGGGGGGTGATGACTTTTAGATATTTGACCAAATGTATCTTTCCTAGAGTGATTCAAAATAGTGGCTGAATATTCTTTCTTTATGTAGTAGAGAACATCCAACCACTGGATGACAGAGAGTAGAGGATATAACATTTAAGGTCTTTCTTTAAACTTAAATGAGCAAGTCAGTACTTAGGTCAATAACCCAGAAGGTATGTGTTTGTGATTCAGTCTCTATACTTCTTTGTTCAAGGTCCATCTCTTAGACCTCTTTTTTTGTATTGAACTATAGTTGATTTACAATGTTTCAGGTATAAAGAAAAGTGATTCAGTTTCATAGATAGATAGATATTCTTTTGTAGATTTTTTCCAATATAGGTTATTATAATATATTGACTATAGTTCCCTGCGTTATACAGTAAGGCCTTGTTATTTATCTATTTTATATATAGTAATGTGTATTAGACCTCTTTCTTAAGTAAGCCAGTTTATAGTATAGTTTTCATTTTTTTCCTTCTTTCTTTCTTTCTTTCTTTTTTTTTTTGTGTGTGTGTGTGTGTGTTTCCTCAGTTAGTCATACCTCTCTCCTCTCTGCTTGGGCCCAAATTTGGGATGGAGTTATCAACTTATCACCACCTTGCTGTGGGGCCTGTTTATGTCACCTCATTTCTTTCCCTTCACTTTCCTTATATCTAAATTTAGAACTCAGTAGCCTACAAGACACATTCTAATTCAGTGTTCTTTGATCTACAAGGCTCATTCCAATGAAGAATTCTCTGATCTCATGACTTCCACCTGCAGGAGTTATAAACTAATATGAAGTAGGATATTGCTGCCACCCTGTCAACAGTGAAGACAACACACAAAATCTATATGAGTGTGTTCTAAATGAATGCTGTACCCAATAAGATCTTCTAGCTAATCAGATTCTGACATTGGGTGGGGTTGGGGAAGGGTAGAGAGAGAGGAGAGAAACAGTAATCTATTTTCTATCCTCAGACACAGACACTGTAATATGCTTTAAGGGCAGTTTGTGCCTTTGTATTCTATAATCACCAGAATAAGAACTTTAGTTATACAAACACAAAGCAAGTTTATAATACCTTATTAGTAGTTCATAGTAAAAATATAAATTTCTTTGGTTATTGAGAATGTAAATTATTATGTTTAATCAAACATTATCTCTAGAGTTATTGTTTTATTTGGAAGTTTTTATTAGAATGAAGTTCCAGAGGAGAGAGATTTTTTTAAAGGGGTGTAGACACAGAACTCTGTCTGAGTGATTTTTTCTTACTATGAAAAGGAACTTTCTTTGAAGCACACAAGAAGATTCTTGTAAGAAATGAGGACTAGGAAAAAAAAAAAAAAAGACATTAAAGGAACTACTTCTTGATAGGCTTTGTGATATGCCTGGGTGCCCTTGACAAAAGACGGGCCAGTATTGAGGAAAGGACCCTTAGCCACTGATGAGTACCTAAGGATTATAAGCTTGGCACAGACATAAGATACCTTAAAAGAGACAATGTCTACTGTGGCAATGGAGAAAGTTGTTCTGAACGGCTTCAAAAATGCTAACTCTTAAGTTTAGTTAAGTCCCATTTGTATATTTTTGTTTTTACTTCTGTTACTCTAGGAGGTGGGTCAAAAAAGATCTTGCTGTGGTTTATGTCAAAGAGTGTTTTTCCCATGTTTTCCCCTAAGAGTTTTATAGTGTCTGGTCTTACAGTTAAGTCTTTAATCCATTTGGAGTTTATTTTTGTGTATGGTGTTAGGTAATGTTCTAATTTCATTCTTTTACATGTAGCTGTCCAGTTTTCCCAGCATCACCTATTGAAGAGGTTGTCATTTCTCCACTGTATGTTCTTGCCTCCTTTGTCGTAAATTAGGTGACCATATGTGCATGGGTTTATCTCTGGACATTCTATCCTGTACCATTGATCTATATTTCTGTTTTTGCACCAGTACCATACTGTCTGGATTACTGTAGCTTTGCGGTATAGTTTGAAGTAAGGGAGGCTGATTCCTCCAACTCCGTTTTTCTTTCTCAAGATTGCTTTGGCTATTCAGGGTCTTTTGTGTTTTCATACGAATCATGAGATTTTTTGTTCTAATTCTGTGAAGAATGCCATTGGTAGTTTGATAGAGGTTGCATTGAATTTGTAGATTGCTTTGGGTAGTATAGTCATTTTCACAATATTGATTCTTCCAATCCAAGAACAT
Organism: Balaenoptera acutorostrata; assembly: GCF_949987535.1. Taxonomy (NCBI): domain Eukaryota; kingdom Metazoa; phylum Chordata; class Mammalia; order Artiodactyla; family Balaenopteridae; genus Balaenoptera; species Balaenoptera acutorostrata. Next base: position 137,251,522 of record NC_080067.1, on the reverse strand, counting down.
GGTATATTTCTTCATCTGTTTATGTCATCTTTGATTTCTTTCAGCAGTGTTTTATAGTTTTCTGAGTACAAGTCTTTTGCCTCCTTAGGCAGGTTTATTCCTAGGTATTTTATTATTCTTGTTGCAGTGGTAAATGGAAGTGTTTCCTTAATTTCTTTTTCTGATTTTTCGTTGTTGGTGTATAGGAATGCCAGAGATTTCTGTGCATTAATTTTGTATCCTGCAACCTTACCAAATTCATTGGTTAGTTCTAGTAGTTTTCTGGTGGCATCTTTAGGATTTTCTATGTATAGTGTCATGTAATCAGCAAACAGTGACAGTTTTACTTCTTCTTTTCCAATTTGTATCCCTTTTATTTCTTTTTCTTCTCTCTTTGCTGTGGCTAGAACTTCCAAAACTATGTTGAATAAGAGTGGCAAGAGTGGGCATCCTTGTCTTGTTCCTGATCTTAGTGGAAATGCTTTCAGTTTTTCACCATTAAGTATGATGCTTGCGGGCTTCCCTGGTGGCACAGTGGTTGAGAATCTGCCTGCTAACGCAGGGGACATAGGTTCGAGCCCTGGTCTGGGAGGATCCCGCATGCCGCGGAGCGGCTGGGCCCGTGAGCCACAGCTGCTGAGCCTGCACATCTGGAGCCTATGCCCCACAACGGGAGGGGCCGCAATAGTGAAAGGCCCGCGCGCCGTGGTGACGAGTGGCCCCCACTTGCCGCAACTAGAGAGAGCCCTTGCACGAAATGAAGACCCAACACAGCCAAAAATAAATAAAATAAATAAATAAAGTAGCTATTAATTAAAAAAAAAAAAGTATGATGCTTGCTGTGAGTTTTTCATATATGGCCTTTGTTATGTTGAGGTAGGTTCCCTTTATGCCCATATTCTGGAGAGTTTTTATCATAAATCGGTGTTGAATTTTGTCAAAAGCTTTTTCTGCATCTATTGAGATGATCATATGGTTTTTATTCCTTAATTTGTTAATGTGGTGTTCCTTAAAAAACTAAAAATAGAATTACTATATGACCCAGCAATCCCACTACTGGGCATATACCCTGAGAAAACCATAATTCAAAAAGAGACATGTACCACAATGTTCAGTGCAGCGCTATTTACAATAGCCAGGACATGGAACCAACCTGAATGTCCATCGACAGATGAATGGATAAAGAAGATGTGGCACATATATACAATGGAATATTACTCAGCCATAAAAAGAAACCAAACTGAGTTATTTGTAGTGAGGTGGATGGACCTAGAGTCTGTCATACAGAGTGAAGTTAAGTCAGAAAGAGAAAAACAATTACCGTATGCTAACGCATATATATGGAATCTAAAAAAAAAAAAAAAAATGGTACTGATGAACCTAGTTGCAGGGCAGGAATAAAGAGGTAGACATAGGAAATGGACTTGCAGATATGGGGTGGGAAGGCGAAGCTGGGGCCAAGTGAGAGTAGCATTGACATAATTCACTACTGCATGTAAGTAAAATAGTTGGCTGGTGGGAAGCAGCAGCATAGCACAGGGGAATTGGCTCCGTGCTTTGCGATCACCTAGAGGGGTGGGATAGGGAGGATGGGAGGGAGGCTCAAGAGAGAGGGGATATGGGGACATCGTGTATGCATATGGCTGCTTCGCTTTGTTGTGCAACAGAAACTAACACAGTATTGTGAAACAGTTATAGTCCAATAAAGATCTATTTAAAAAATTAATAAGATAAAATGGAAATGGCAAAAAAAAAAAAAAAGAAAGAATACTGACTCTTGACCCAAAGAGGAACAATGTTTGCTGATACTGGGTACCTACTTTAAAGTGACTAGTTTTCAAATACATTGAGCCACTGCTTTGGTATAACTTAGAAATGAGTGGATATATGTACGTGTATAACAGATTCACTTTGCTGTACAGCAGAAACTAATACAACATTGTAAAGCAACTATACTCCAATAAAAAATTAAAATAAATAAATAAATAGCCATATGTTTAAAAAAAAGAAAGAAGTACTTGGAGGACTATTTTCCATTGTGAGAGTTCTGAAGCAAATAATTGTACCCATGAGTGGCAATGCAAGAAAGATCTCGCTTCTCATGCAGGATGGTTATAACTGTATACAAACTTTTTGTGTATAGAACTTATATCTTTATTAATATTCCTAAATATATTTTTCTCTCATTTTAACTTGAAAAGTTCTTATTCCTCTTGAATTGAAAATTGTAATAAAAATAGGGATGATAATAACATATGTTGAATGCTTATTCTGGGAACACCATGATAAGGGCTTTGTATGGATTATCTTGTTTAGCTATCACACTACTCTAAGATAAGAAGTCATTATTCTTTTATATGTGAAAACTCTTAGGCTTTAGAGAATCTAATAGCAGATTTAGGTTATGAAGCAAGTCTGATTGACTCCAGGACCTCTGATCCTGTCTACCAAGTTCTCTCAAACCTGGAACTAATGGTATTTCAGACTCACTCATTTGTTTATGGGAGGGGATTTCCTGTGTGCTGTAAGATGCTTAGCAACCGTCCTGGCCTCTGCCGACTAGACACCAGGGACTCTAGCAACCCCTTACCCCATGCAAGATATGAAAATAAAAAAATGTCTCCAACTATCCTTCAATAAAATAAATTTAAAAAAATGTCTCTAGCCATTGCCAAATGACTCTGGTTGAGAACCGCTACTTGACACTATACTGTTCCCAACTAATGCATCACCTGAGAAGGGAAGATAGATGCCGTTTAAAAGATGTTTCAGGTGGTCCCTGGAAGTTTTAGATGGCAGGACACTGAACGCAGCTTGGGTTTTATTGGAAACACCTAATTAACTTTTGTCCATACTTTTTAATTCTGTATCACTTGGGAGTTTGTGATTCAGGAGAAAAAGGATTTGATCATAAAGTTTGGTACACAATCTGTCCGACATGCCTTTAGAATTGCCCTTTCCCCAAGCATATTTGCTACTAAACCTGTTCCAGCTGAATGGCTTGGCCCAAGAGCTGTTTGAGCAGGTAATCAGAATAACTGAATCAGAATTTAAAGTTGAAATATAGAGCAGAGAGAGTAAAATAAAGGTTAAAATATCAGGGTGACCTACTGAGAAATTGCATTATACTTTGTTTTTGTGACCATGATCTCTTTAGGAAGGAATAAAAAGTTATTTTTCACCTCCCCAGGAAGGTAGCCAAGCCTTTGCTTTCCTAAAGGTATATAAATTTTACCACCAGGGGGCAGTTATTAGCCTTCTGAGTTTGAGCAGGACAGCCCTGAAAATAGCTCATAAGCAAGTGTTTCTGTTTCCAAGAGTTAGATCCAGGAGACCGTGGGCAGAAAAAATCTATTGTTTGATCAAGGCCTGTATGAAGCTGCAAAATGGGGATGAAGGAGCTGATAACTAAAAAGGAGAAGGTTTTCTGCCCCATTGTGATTATCCAGAGATTAGAAAGGGCACAATTTTCAGATGTTCAGAATGTGGAGATCTAGGCCTGGTTTTGAGCCGTTGGAGGTGGGGACCTATTAGGGAAATGTTGGTGAGGCCTGAATAGCTTTATTTGATGTACCCTAATTTTGTGCACTAAACTCATTTTCAGGAAAATTAAAGAATAAATTTTAATCACGTTTTCAACAATAAAGGAAATAGAATACAATTGAGTTACCACATATGTGTATTTAATTTACACAGATTCAACACTCAGACTTCCACAAAATAAGTATAAAAATTGAAAAAACTATCCATTTTTGAATGTTCTACTATATAAGGTGTATTACCATATACATTACATACTTATAAATACATGTCACTGTCCAAGTTGTATACACTCAAACCAATGCCTATTGAGTAGTTACTTATACATAAAGCCTGTCACATAATGATGCTACTATAGATATTACTTATTACTATTCTTAATAATAATAATATTTTATGGAGGATTTAAGAGACTTTTTAGAGTAATTCCTTATGTTATGAAATTAGATCCTATCCTCTGCAGTAGAAAAGCACCCTTGTAACACAGAGTCTCCTGCTGCAGGTAATACAGACTTTTTGGAAGTACAAATATAATAACAAATATTACAGTATAATGAGTAAATATAATTAAAGAAATGAGAGGGGAGAGAAAGAAAGAAAGCAAGAAGGGAAGAATGGAACGGGCAAGCAAAGAGAGAGGGAAGAAGGAGGAGGGGGAAGAGAGTGGCTAGAGAGGGAGAGAGGGAGGGAATAAAGGAAGAAAACCCTGTGAGCCAGGAGAAGGCAGAGCAACTAACATCACCAGGGAAGATAAGGAAAGCTTTCACAAAGCATGTTATCTTGAGTAGTTGGGAAGTTATAATTTAGACAGAGAAAGGAATAGAAGGCTTTCTATGGCATAGGGAGAGGGCCAGAAAGAACAAGACACTTTTAGAAAACTTCCAGCTGTCCTTGGTGGCTGGAACTTGTAAGGTGAGTACACAGGTTGGGTGATGGGTCTGACTGGCCATGTTAAAGTGTTAGGTTGTATCTGGTAGATGATGTGAAACTTAAAAATATTTTTAAGCTGAAAACTGACATCGTCAAAAACTTTTAGAAAGATGACTTTGGTAGCAGGCACAAAAATAGAAAGGAGTAGAGAAAGACAAATGGTAGGCAAACCAGCTTTAGGGTAGTGCAATAAACCTTATGGTTTGCCGCATACAAACTCTGGTATTATAAATGGAGACAGACACAAATCAGAGCAGTCTAGAAATTGGATCGATTGTGAAGGAAAGGAAGAAAGAAGACTCTGAAATATGAATCTTGGAAGAGTTAATGGTCTGCCTATAATGAAATAAGAAATACGGAAAAACAGATTTTGAGGAGAACTTGGGTTGAACTTTGGTAAACTTACATCTACTACACTTCTCAGAGGTCATCCTAATTACTCATAAACGCTTGTTTAACCCACTAGAACATGAACTCTTTGTGTCAAGGCCATAGCTTAATCATATTATAGGCCCATTGTTTGGGTCAATAAATTTTCTATATCAGGCTTTAAATTATGCATGGTTTTATTTAAATGCCCTTTATCTTTAAAACTAAAGCATCTTTATAAAATATTATATTATTTTATGGTATTTTTAAAAACAAAGCTGATTAAGTTTTAGAAGCATGATTAATTTGTCATTTTCAGTATAGAGAAAGCTCTACAAATCCTAAGTAGAGCTAAATGCATTCATTAGGCCTGCGTTCAGCTACAGATAACAGAAAAATGACTTCAGGTTGAACTAGCAGTTAACACCTCACATCCCAAGGATGGAAGAGAGATAGGCAAGCCAGAGCTGGTACAACTGCTTCAAGATGTCACTAAAAACTCAGGTGCTTCCAGCTGTCTGTTCCACCAGCTTCAATATGTGGCTTTCCTACCCCTGTAGGAAAAGCAATTCTACCTCCAGATACCAGATCTGTACTCTAGACAGGATGAAGGGGAAAAGGAGAAGGTTAAACAGCCAGAGAGATGCCAGCCAAGTAGAGTCCCATTTAAATTGCAGTTTCAGGTTCCCTATCCCTTGCCTTCTATTTACATCTTGCTGGCCAGAACTTGGTGACATTTCTATTCTTATTGCAAGGAAGTATGGGGAGATGACTATTTATAACTAAACATATTGTTTCCCAGAACAAAATAGGAATTACATAAGTTTAAAAATTAGTATGCTTCCAACCTTAACATACACCTTGAAAATTGGCATTGAGTAGACAACTAGAAATATCTTTCCTTCTCTCTTTTTCTCAATAGACAGATAGACAAATAGATATAGGTAGATTATAGTACATATCTATCTATATATACATATATGTAAGTTGATAGACACCCACACATACACACATATATACTTATATTTGTACATGCATATACTTATATGTTTTTTTAAATAAATTAAATAAATTTTTACAAAAATATATAAAAAAAAGTATTTAGTAAACTGCCTTGAAGTAACTGGAGAAAAAAAAAAAAAAAACTGTTAGAGCCATACTAGATACCATTCTCTAGAATAGACCAAAGAGTCTTAAAACTTAATTTTTTTTTTAAAGTATAATCACAGTAACCAAAAATAAAAGAAAATATTTATTAGATGTGTAAAGGAATGTTTTGAAATAACAGAAGAAATCATTCAAGAAAAAGTGATAGATTTGAAAATAAGCAATTTTACATGTCCATGTGATTAAAATAAATATTACTAAAATAAAAGGAAAATATCTAAACATGAAATGCTTATATTTGATATCCTAAAGGTATAAAGAGGTTAATATTTTCACTACATAAAAAGCTTACTCAAATGTATAAGGAAAACCCTCAGATTTCAGCAGATGAATGGATAAATCATATGAATAAGAAATTTGCTCAAGGTGAAAAGGATAGAAACACCTGCGGAGATTTTTTTTCACTTGTTTTCAAATAAATGAAAATTAAAATAATGTGGAATGTCATTGTATACCTAGGAGAGAAATAAGGACATTTAAAGGGGAGTGATAATATCCCAAATTTCTCTTTAGAGCATATGCATTGCTGATAGCTTGTAAATCAACACACATATTTTAGGTGTATGATGAAGAGGAATTGCTGGAACTCTAGGTGCCTGCCTTACTTGGAGCATTTCTAAGAAAAGCAGCCTTCAACAATTCTGTCTGCATGATTGGTCATGATTCATGAGCATCTAGTAAAACCATACCTAATTCTTTGCCCACAATCAAAGGTAACAGGGATCAGTGCAAGAATCAAAGATAAATAATATATACTGAGTGAGAAAGATGCCAACAGCCTCTAACACTTTAAAAAAACTGGGAAAAATACTTTTCCCAGTGCAGTGCTCCATATTGGAAAGTGATATCTGACCAAATCAGATTCTTCTTACTGAGAAGGATGAATGCTAGTGTGATGGTTAATTTTATGTGTCAACTTGGCTAGGCCATGGTACCCAGTTATTTGGTCAAACACCAGTCTAAATGTCTCTGTGAACATACATTTTAGATGAGATTAACATTTCAATCAGTGGACTTTGAGTAAGCAGATTACTCTTCTTAATGTGGGTGGGCCTCATCCAATCAGTTGAAGACCTGAAGAGAAGAAAGGTGAAGGTCTCCTGAGGAAGAGGGAATTCTTCATCCAGACTGTTTCAGACTTGAGCTGCAGCATCAACTTTTCCCTGGGTCTCCAGCTTGCCGGCCTGTTCTGTAGATTTTGGACTTGCCAGCCCCCACTATCATGTAAGCCACCAATTCCTCAAAAGGAAGCTGTCTCTATATGTCTATATATAGATTATATCTATACTATCTACTGCTGGCTGTTTCTCTGGAGAACCTTGACAAATGCAGCTAGAGTGGATCACTTGAGAGCAGGTCAACCTCTGTTCTTACTACTAAGGTAGAAATCAATGTAATGATTGTTCTGTTAGATCAAATAGCTTCATACCTAGATAATAGTAGTGTTCATTCACTATGCATCCCATACCTGAAAATTCATTTTGCAAGAAATAATTAAGCAAATAATTAAGCCTCACTTTTTTATGACCGTCCATTGATAAGCTATACAGAACACTTGGAAACTTGCTGGTAACGAATACAGTAAACCAGTAACCTCCTAGGTTCAGAGACTGAATGATATTTCAGACTCAGGTCTAAGTCATAATTTGGTTAAAGCTCTGACTTCAGACTTCCCATCAGCTATACATAAACATCATATTACTATGACAATTTACTACTTCATAGATTCGTATGGATACTATCTATTTTTGTGCATGCTTTTCAAATGTGTCAACCACAATATGACTTTTTCCTATAGGCTTCTTACAGATATTGTTAGATTCTAGAAATGGATGACTTCTATTTAATGGTGCTATTTTCTCTGTTGTTACTTTCTCTTAGCTCACTCATAAACCCTCTCGTCCCTCCTCTGCCACCTTTCTATTGTGAATATTTCCCAATTGTGCCTCATTGGAAAGTTGCTGTTTAACCATTTCACCATGTTTTACCTATTCATATGTGGGTTCCAACATGCCAGAGGCCCCAAATGGTCAGTGAAAAGTACATTCACTGAAGATGAGTTAGCAGACCAAGTTGGCATGAGAAGTGCACTATTTAATCATATGGTTGTTTTCTGAAGATTTATTAAAATAAAATATTCAGTGCTGAGTAAGTCTCTTGCCAATAAATTTGCTTTCAAATGTAGTAAATATATTTTGGGGTATCCTTGAACCATATTCCAATCTAATGCAATCTTCTCTATTCTGGAAGGCATTGCTTAAAGATGAATGATCCAGTGAACAAATCTAATGAGTGAAGATACTGTTATTTTGAAACTGTTATCTGTCCCGTAATTTGAAAATAAAAATCAGTAACATTTAGTTTAAAAAAAATTGTAATGTCATTTGCTACATACATCTCAGAAAGCACCTGTCGTTTTTCCATTGCCCTTTTGTAACAGCACAGAGTTGATTGTTAAAAAAATGGACTTCTTAAGGTAATTTTTGTTTTCATATTTTGTGTTTATTCGGAGAATCAATACTGAAAGGTTAAATGGGTGCTATTTTCCTGAGCATCTTCTATATATTAAAACTTTTAGTTGTTGCATTAAGTGCAAAAGAGCTTGTATCAGATCGGGCACCATTAAAAAGCAAATTAAAGTGAATTCTCATTTCTCCATATAGTCATGAGGAAGCCAACACTAAGTTTCATTAAATCTAACAGACTCATTTTAGCCATTAGTTTCAACCCCCTTCTCCTGCTAAACCTCTGGCCATGGCTGCCTAATTAACTTATTTGACTTTTCCCCCCTTTCTTTTCCGGAGCCCTCTAGCTGGGGCTAATGAGCAACCACATGCCTAATAGGTAAGCAGTGGGAGGGAGGAAATGGGTAATCAGCCCCATGAAGAGCAGATATTCTTTCACTGCATTTCTCTTTCATAGTCTGGTCAAAATGGAATAAAGGACTTCAAGTAGCAAAACTTCAGCAATTAATTCAGCATTTGCAGAAAGTTGTTACATTTTCAGAGTTTTTAGCCTTGGAAAATTTCTAAGGGCATGCTGTTCTTTTCATTTACAGTCCTTTTCTCTTTGAGCCTGGAAAATACCTATTTATCGGTGCCACAGTCCTATCTAAGGCATTAGCTGAGTGTCTCCCAGACACCGTAGTGCAGAGTTAATCCCACAGGACCCAGTGTGTCTGTGTTCCTTGTGTAGGTTTCCATTTGACAAGAATGTATTGATTGCCCTCTTCTTGGAAGGCATTATAGCACCCACCACATTGTGGTTTAATTTTTTTTAGTAAATATCTTTACTTAAGCATTATATAAAAATAGAAAATGAAGAATCTTAACATTGCAGATTGATGAATCTTCAAAAAGTGAACACACTTGTGTAACCAGCATGTGTATTAGCAAACAGGACATTGTTAGCAACCCAGAGATTCCCCCAGTCACTAACTACCTCTCCTTCTCAAAGGCAACACAGCCCTGAATTAGTTTTGCCTATTTTTGAGCTTTATATAAAGTATGAACTCTTCCATGTCTAACTATCTTTTGCTCAAAATTATGTTTGCAAGATTCATGCATCTGGTTTGATTTTTTCATTGCTGAATAGTATACCACTAATTGTACAATGAATTTATTTGTGTTTCTAGTTTTGTGGGCATTTACAATGTTTTAATTTTTTTGACTATGGCAAATAGTGCTGTTATGAACATTACTGTACAAATCTTTAGGTGCATATACGTCCACATCTCTGTGTGGTATACACTTATGAGTAGAATTTCTGAGATATCAGGCGTGCTTTAGTAGATACTGTAATATGCTTTTGCAGTGTTAATTTACACGTGCCCAGCAGTATATGAAATTTCTACTTGTCCACATAACATGCTCAGCAATACTTGATTTTCTTCTTTTAATTTTAGCCATTCTTCTGTGTATGCATGAAGTGGTATAGGTGTGTGGTTTTTACTTTGCATTTCTGTGCACATTAACGAGGTTGAGTAGCTTTTTCTTATGTATATTGGCCATTTTATACATTCTCTTTTGCAAAGTGTCTGTTCAAGATTTTGCTGATTCTTCTCTTTAACATAAGTCACAGCAAGATCTTTTGTGACCCACCCCCTAGAGTAATGGAAATAAAAACAGAAAAAAAAAATGGGACCTAATGAAACTTAAAAGCTTTTGCACAGTAAAGGAAACTATAAATGAGACAAAAAGACAACCCCCAGAAAGGGAGAAAATATTTGCAAAAGAATCAGCGGGCAAAGGATTACTCTCCAAAATATATAAACAGCTCATGCAGCTCAATATCAAAAAAAACAAACAACTCCATCAAAAAATGGGCAGAAGACCTAAATAGACATTTCTTCAAAGAAGACATACAAATGGCCAAGAAGCACATGAAAAGCTGCTCAACATCACTAATTTTTAGAGAAATGCAAATCAAAACTACAATGAGGTATCACCTCACACCAGTTAGAATGGACATCATCAGAAAATCTGCAAACAATAAATGCTGGAGAGGGTGTGGAGAAAAGGGAACCCTCTTGCACTGTTGGTGGGAATGTAAATTGATACAGCCACTATGCAGAACAGTATGGCAGTTCCTTAAAAAACTAAAAATAGAACTACCATACGACCCAGCAATCCCACTACTGGGCATACACCCTGAGAAAACCATAATTCAAAAAGACACATGCACCCCAATGTTCATTGCAGCACTATTTACAATAGCCAGGTCAGGGAAGCAACCTAAAAGTCCATCGACAGACGAATGGATAAAGATGTGATACATATATACAATGGAATATTACTCAGCCATAAAAAGGAATGAAATTGGGTCATTTGTAGAGTTGTGGATGGACCTAGAGACTGTCATACTGAGTGAAGTAAGTCAGAAAGAGAAAAACAAATATTTTTTTTTTTTTTTTGAAAGGATTTTTCTTTTTTTTTTTTTATTTATTTATTTATTTATTTATTTATTTATTTTTGGCTGTGTTGGGTCTTCGGTTCGTGCGAGGGCTTTCTCCAGTTGCGGCAAGTGGGGGCCACTCTTCATCGCGGTGCGGGGACCGCTCTTCATCACGGTGCGCGGGCCTTTCTCTATCGCGGCCCCTCCCGTTGCGGGGCACAGGCTCCAGACGCGCAGGCTCAGCAATTGTGGCTCACGGGCCCAGCTGCTCCGTGGCATGTGGGATCTTCCCAGACCAGGGCTCGAACCCGTGTCCCCTGCATTAGCAGGCAGATTCTCAACCACTGCGCCACCAGGGAAGCCCGAGAAAAACAAATATTAAATATTAACCCATATATATGGAATCTAGAAAAGTGGTACAGATGAACCAGTTTGCAAGGCAGAAATAGAGACACAGATGTAGAGAACAAACGTATGGACACCAAGGGGGGAAAAGATGTAGAGAACAAACGTATGGACACCAAGGGGGGAAAGGGGAGGGTGGGATGAAATGGGAAATTGGGACTGACATATACACACTAATATGTATAAAACAGATAACTAATGAGAACCCGCTGTATAGCACAGGGAACTCCACTTCACTGTACAGTAGAAACTAACACAACATTTTAAAACAACTATACCTCAATAATAATTATAAAAACAATAGATAACTAATAAGGACCTACTGTATAGCACAGGGAACTCTACTCAATATTCTGTAATGGCCTATATGGGAAAAGAATCTAAAAAAGAGTGAATATATATGTATGTATAACTGATTCACTTTGCTGTACACCTGAAACTAACACAACATTGTAAATCAACTATACTCCATAAAAATTAAAAAAAAAAATTTTCTGATTCTTCAAATTATCTCCCACTATATCATATATATATATATACATACATATATATATATATATATATATATATATATATATATATATTTCACATATGCTTTTGAATATATTGCAAATACCTTCTCCTATGCTCTGAGGTTTGTACTTTCACCAATTTACTAGTATTTTTTGAGTTCTTATTTATAATATGGTCCATTTTTCATTTTCTTTCTTGATGTTAGTGCTTACTCGGATCTGCTTAAGAATTGTTGCTTACCTCTAAAGTCATGAATGTATTCTGTCTCTTGTATTCCAGAAGTTTTAATGTTTCAACTTCTGCACCTAAACCTAGAGCATATTTGTGCTTTACTTCTGTACATTGTGTGCTGTTGGCAGTCAAGTTCCAATTTTTTTCCTTATGAATATCCAATTAACAATTTACTGAAAGATTATTCTTTCTCCACTACTCTACAGTAAAATATTTGTCATAAATCAAATGTCCACACATTCAAATCTATTTCTGTATTCTTTACTTTTCCACTGGTCAGTTTATCTACTTTTGCAACAATGCCCACACTACTCTAAGTACTATAACTCTTTAAAAGGTATTGGTATCTTATTTTGTAAGTTCTGTGGCTTCGTTCTTCTTTATGCTGTCTTATTTAGTTTTTGCCTTTGCATTTCCATTACAAATTTTAGAATCAGCTTGGTAATTTCTTTAAAAATATTGATGAGATTTTGATTGAGATGGTACTGTATCTATAAATCATTTAGGAAGAACTGGCTTTTTAAAAGTATTGCATCTTCCAATCAACACATGTGGTGAACACCGCCATTTATTCAAATCTTCTTTAATTTATAACCAGATATTTGTTTAAATGCAACTGTAAACCCTATTTCTGTATTAATTTCTTAAAACTTTATTTCTGGTATAAAGAAATACATTGATTTTCTATTCATTGTATTCAGTGACCTTGCTGAGTTCATGTATATTCATTGCAATAGTTTATTTATAGGATTTTTGGATTACCTTTGCATATAGTCATATTACTTTGAATAAAGTTTGTGTTATTATTTCTGCTCAGTTCTCATACTTCTTTTTTCTCCTTGAATTATTGTTGTGGATAGGACCTCAAGTACAAAATTAAATAGCAGAGCTGACTCTAATTTCTTTGATCCATTCTCAGTCTTGAGGGAGAAGGATTTCTATATGTCATTACTGAACAAAAGGTTTGTTGTAGCTATTTTTTGTAGATACACTCTATCAAATTAAGAAAATCCCTTTTTATTTACAGTTTGCAATGTTTGTTTGTTTATAAATGAAGACTGAGTCTAGTAGCATGCTTTTACCATATCTATTAAGAATATCCTAGGCTGCCTCTTTTTTTTCTGCATATGGATAATTTAGGGGATTATTTTTTAATGTTAAACAATATTTTTCTTTCTAGAATAAACACATTTTTTCTATGATATGTTATCTTTTTAAAACATTGCAAAATTTAATTTGTTAATATTTGGTTTAACATTTTTACACCTAAATTCATATGAGAGAATGGCCTACTACATTTTTGCAATGTAATTGTCCAGTTTTCATGTCACTATCTGGACCACCTGTGGATGTTTCCATTGTCTCTCTCTTTTTTTGGTCACATTTCTTGGATCTGTGGTATTTGTAATTGAATATGAGACTTTGCAGAGGCCTTGCATTGATGTTATTTTCTCTAGATGACCCCTTTTAGTTTCTGGTAGGCAGGTAAATGGACACTTGATAACGTTAGTACTCTCAGTGTTCTAGTTGATTTCAGGTTGGTTGTAGTCTTTCTAGGGTCTGATATATGTATGTTCTATCTTCCAGAATGTAATCCTTTAGGGGTACCAACTGAAAGCCTGGCTTGTTTACCAGGAACTGTCCACACTGAAATTCAACTTTTAGCTATCCAGTGTTGAGAGCTCTCAACATCTCTGCATAGCTTTTCAATCCCTTAGGAGCAGCTGTTTTGCTAAGCTTCTCCATTTCTTGGCCTGAGCCACTTCTTAATGGATGGTCAGCTATTAGGCTCACTTTTCTGTGCTTTGCTTCCCTCCAGGATCTTGGGTTCCCAATCACTGGCAGTTTAGTAGCACTGAATACCATTTGGATTCTCCAATCCCAAAGACTATCAAAAGCTCTACTCAGTATTTTCACCTTTTAGTACTAGCTTCAGCTTGTACTTCTCAGCCTTTCCACTCCTCTTATGAACTGACAAATATCTTGAGGGAAACACGATGTAGAATATTTGGCTCACTCTAATGAAGACGTCTTCTCTCTGGAATATCGGCCAATCAAGTTCTGGCTGCCTCGGTAGCTCTCAGATATCTTTAAACTGATTTTTTTTTTCTTAACCCAGTTGATCAAGTTGTTTTTAATGGGAAGATTGTTCTGCTGCAAGCTAGCCCATCATAACCCAAATCAGAATTAACAATTGGGATTTGAAATAAGAACATTATTTCTGTGTCACTTACTAGCTATGTTCTTGCCTCTAAAACTTAATTTCTACATTTATAAGGTTTCATAAAGCTTTAGGCAGTCATATATCTCTTTCAAGCCTAAATTTTAATGATCTGGGAGCCCTATTGGACTCTAGAAATTCTAGTGCGTACCAAATATCTCTCCATCCTTGGGTAGCTTCAGAATGGAGTTCAGCTTTTCTCCATAATCTCTAGTCAACTTCCTTCAAAAAGAAGCAGGCCCATAATACTCACACACACACATACACACACACACCTCTAAGTACAGACATACATACGTAGTATTTCATATCCCCTCTAAACAAGTAAGAACAGAGTGTGTGTGAGTGTGTGTTTCTGGATATCACATAGGAATAGCAAAGCAATAAACAAAATAGCAGGTCCCAGAATCCACATGGCCTGCCCTCCAGGAATCTTCCAGTTCTGCTTCCCACAGGGGTTCACCCTGAGCATTCATCTTCTATTCCAAGTTAGATCTTCAACACTGTCGACATAAACAAAACAGTTTTCCACAGAAGAAACACAGTGTTGGAAAACACAACCTCATGCATTAAAAAGATAACTTTTTACATTATTATGCTGAGCAGTTTCACTCCTCTGTTTCTGGAATCTCAACTTGACAATAGAGTTTTTACGTAAACTTAAATTCCCATTAAAGTTTTATTGCCTCCTCCCACCTCCAAAACAAAGGAGCAGTCTACTCTCAAAGGTAAATTCAAGACTCCACTTTCAGGAAAACATTTTTTAATATTTAAAACACGACTCCCATCCTAGTAAATTTAAAAAGGCAATTTTCCCACTGCTAGACATGAAAATGTCAGTATAACTGGGATCCAGTGTAAACCAGGGCATCCCATTACATCATAGGTTTACTGAGAGAATAAAGGAAATAAAATAATCTCATTTGAAACACTAAGTGGATGCTCATGTGTTTCCTCCAGGTCACCTTGTGCCATCAGTGCTCAATCCAGACAGAGCTTGGAACATAGTAAGTTTTTATTAAATGAGAAATAAGGCAAGAGCTCAGGCTTGTTTTGCAGATGTATGCTCTTTCCACAACACCCGGTTATTAACTTTGGCCTCTGACCTGGCAAAATGAATGTGCTTAGAAAAACACACCCATGCAAAGGACCAGAAGGCTGATTCATTTTTCAGTAACCTTGTGCATTTGTTTCCCTGGAGCAAAGTTGGTTGATTCAATGCACCAAAATCACCTTCCAGATCAGAAACAGTTGTTTGACATTAATTAGGTGTCAGGATGTGAAAGGCCACTCCACAGGCTGGTGACTCATGAATTGACTCTATTTAATCATGCTCTCAAATCAAGGGAACATCCTTGCAGCTATGTTGTTTTGATATGAATCGACAAGGATAAATAATTAAGAGGACATAATTAAGTACCTGGCGTTAAAAAAAGGAAAAAAGATTCCTGTGGGAGACTTCAGTGTTAAGTAGAAAAACAAAGTGCCCTCGCTCATGAACTGATGTCCATACACCCCCTAATCCTTCAAAATGAAATGTGTTAGCAAGGGGCAAACTGAAGTTTTATTTTAATTTTTAAAGTGGGTATTATGAGAAACCAAGTAAAATAGTCATAGATGATAAGTTAGAATCATTTTTAGAATCCAACTATCCTACTTTACTTCTTACACAACTTCAGAGTGTAATTTATGATTTTAAAGATGCGATTTATCATAATGGGCTCTGGAAACAAGCTGATAGAAGCATAACTTGGCTAACTTAATTTTTAGCAACTATTAATTAAAAATGGATCAATGCCTTCTTCTTTATTTGGTTTTAGTATGCTTAAATATGGCAAAGGAAACAGGACCAGGTGACCTAAACTTATAAACACACTGTTCCTTAAGATCGGTTTAGTCTGCGTGGGCTAGTCCCTGCCCCGTGTTTGAAGAGAGAACTTTCTGTGAACAGATGGATCCTTTAACCCTGGGAGGTGAGAGTTGTGGTTCTCTGTACACTAAGCACAATATCTTCTAAGATACAAATATGAGGAACTAGATCGGACTAGACATAGGTTAAAGATAAAAACCATCCAGATAACTAGAGGTAACTGATAGCTATTCCTTTGTAATATTTTTGATAATTCATGAATGCAAAATGATCAGTATGCTAAAAAGAGAACAGGCTTTTTTACATAAACAACAATTATGACCAGAAATACTGGTACCCATGACTTGTGGGGATGGCGGTGTTGAGGATGCTGAGGGCAGTGTTAAGATTACAAAATAAATCGCTTTATTTCTTCATTAAATGTAATTCAATTTGCATTTCAGGGCTAACCTCTGGAACTCTTGGGCATACCCCAATTAATCCCTCATTTGGTATCCACTTAGACTTGCTTCACAGTCTGCAAGTGCTCCCCATTAAAGAGCACGACTCAGGCACTTCCTGTAACTTATCCTGTGGTTGGCCTTGCTATCTGTGAAAGGCAGGTCTCAGCCATCTTAGCTTTGTGCAGTTTAGATCAGTGATGGCAATTAGATTTTAGAACACAACAGCAACTGCTTCCCAGAGAATTATTTTGAAAAGAATTCTAAGGCCAAATCTGGGGTCAGTAAGTAAAATCATTTGGCAATAAACTATGAGTATAGGAAGAAAAAGTGCCACCACGATGACACATATTTTCCAACCCAAATTTATAGGTTTACTTACAAGCAAATATTTGGGGTTACCCAAAGAAGTACGGTATTTTAAATAGGCCGGCAAACAGCATATTTTTGACCAAGGATGAGTTCAATAAGTAAGTAAATGTTGTTTATTTACTTATGTACTTTTAATTTTACCTAAAAGTACAAAGGACAATAAATGTTCGCTATACTTCTATCGAATGCAATAGTCTACTTGTTGAGGACAAGTGTAGCAAATTGAAAATCATAATTAAGTAATTCACTATTGAAGTCTACTTGTTTTAGTTTAAAATTATTTACATAAGGTAATATGTATATACTTTTTCCATATTTGGAAGGATCTAGCAGGGTTAAGAGATGTTATAGATGAATGTGTAAAAAACTGTGAATTTGCACATTTTTGCCAATCAGTGACTCTAGAATCACTTAAAGGAAAATATGAATTTGTCTTCTCTGCAGGTAGCAGTTAAGAGAATAAAGCAAATGAATAAACTCTTAGTAGGATACCTATCAAGCATTTAAACACTGAGAGTGTCTCCTATTGACATTACAGTGCTCTATAACAAATTTGATGATTCTACTTAAACAAAATACATATATTAATTTTTATAACAATCTTTAATTCTAAATTTTCCTTTAGATTTTCTTTCCTTCAAAGTCATCTTTATATGTTATGGTTTGAAAAATGAATTACTGTTCTGAACAAAAAATAGGGTGAGGAATAAAATACATTTAATGATTTGTTACATAATACATAGTAAGTATGAAAATACCTCTTCTTAATGTGGCTTAAAAGTAAGTGCTTTAGAGGAAAACATAGGCAGAACACTCTATGACATACATCACAGCAAGATTCTTTTTGACCCAGCTCCCAGAGAAATGGAAATAAGAACACAAATAAACAAATGGGACCTAATGAAACTTAAAAGCTTTTGCACAGCAAAGGAAACCATAAACAAGACCAAAAGACAACCCTCAGAATGGGAGAAAATATTTGCAAATGAAGCAACTGACAAAGGATTAATCTCCAAGATTTACAAGCAGCTCATGCAGCTCAATAACAAAAAAACGAACAACCCAATCCAAAAATGGGCAGAAGATCTAAATAGACATTTCTCCAAAGAAGATATACAGATGGCCTACAGACACATGAAAGAATGCTCAACATCATTAATCATTAGAGAAATGCAAATCAAAACTACAATGAGATATCATCTCACACCGGTCAGAATGGCCATCATCAAAAAATCTAGAAACAATAAATGCTGGAGAGGGTGTGGAGGAAAGGGAACACTCTTGCACTGTTGGTGGGAATGTAAATTGATACAGCCACTATGGAGAACAGTATGGAGGTTCCTTAAAAAACTACAAATAGAACTACCATATGACCCAGCAATCCCACTACTGGGCATATACCCTGAGAAAACCATAGGTCAAAAAGAGTCATGTACCAAAATGTTCATTGCAGCTCTATTTACAATAGCCAGGACATGGAAGCAACCTAAATGTCCATCGACAGATGAATGGATAAAGAAGATGTGGCACATATATACAATGGAATATTACTCGGCCATAAAAAGAAATGAAATGGAGGTATTTGTAATGAGGTGGATGGAGTTAGAGTCTGTCATACAGAGTGAAGTAAGTCAGAAAGAGAAAAACAAATACAGTATGCTAACACATATATACGGAATCTAAGGGAAAAAAAAAAAAAAAAAAGGCCATGAAGAACCTAGTGGCAAGATGGGAATAAAGACACAGACCTACTAGAGAATGGACTTGAGGATATGGGGAGGGGGTGGGGTGAGATGTGACAGGGTAAGAGAGTGTCATGGACATATATACACTACCAAATGTAAAATAGATAACTAGTGGGAAGCAGCCGCACAGCACAGGGAGATCAGCTCGGTGCTTTGTGACCACCTAGAGGGGTGGGATGGGGAGGGTGGGAGGGAGGGAGATGCAAGAGGGAAGAGAAATGGGAACATATTGTATATGTATAACTGATTCACTTTGTTATAAAGCAGAAGCTAACACACTATTGTAAGGCAATTATACTTCAATAAAGATGTTTAAAAAAAACAACAACAACAACAACAAAAAAAAAAGTAAGTGCTTCCATTTAGAAAAAGCTTTGTAATAATTAAGCAGGGTAAACATCACTACTTAATTACAGAAAAAAATGAAAGGAATTAGAGTAGACAGGAAGAGATTATGAATATTTAACCACCATTATATTTTCTCTGAAGCTATTTTGTGAACACATGTTTAGTATGTGATCTTGAAAAATGTTCTTTCAGAACTGACATCTCCCTTCTGACTATATACATTTATTATTATTTTTGCTATTATTGTTTCATTAGGTGCAACAAGATAGATAATAAGCATACACTCCTTGGCACAAATTTTATATATATTAAGTAAAGACGTATGCATATGCACGTAAACTAAGATTTTTTTTAGAATCAACTAGTTATAATTAAGGAAGTTAGTTTCAGTATTTATCTTTGTAGTTAAGGGAGCTTTGATAAATTATGCTTAATTGGGAGCACAGAAAATAAGCATTAGTTCTCTCAAATAGTATGCAATCATCTGTGAAAATTTCTTCATAGCAACATCTCATTTTCCCTCATTCTAGAGAATACTTAAGCACCAACAGTTAGCTGCTAGGTATTTGTATGTGAAGATATTTCAACCCCTACAATTTACATAAAGTAACGCATAAACTATGTATTTTATACTTTTGTATGATAAATTTTTATAACCAGGTGCATTTATTAAGCACTCATTTAGTAGGTGTTGTACAAAATGATATACTAAATACAACTATTAGTTGCAGTTTTGATTGAACAAAGTGATGCTGGACTGCGAATGAGAGAGATTTGTTCCTGAACTCGTATTTTAAGTACCATAGATCTGAGTTCCATTTCATTGAAGAGACACAGAAAAAGACGACTCTGAGTTAGGAGTCAAAAGACTCTATTGAAATCACCTCTTTCCTACTGTTTTAACTTAGGCTACTTAACCTTAGTCTCAGTTTTCCCACCTTTCAAGTGATCATTATACTATTTACCTCTCAGTATAGATGTGGTAATTAGTTGAACAAAAGTGTTTTTTGGAAAGTGTTTGCCATGCAATAGGGGCTTCTTAATTTAGTTCTTATATTCTTGGCAGAGACAGCATCAGGGCCCAAATGAAAAAGTAGCTATGTTAAGGTCAGCTGTGGGTCACATGATCAGAAAATCTTGTTTGTATAGATCATGTAACTATCTTTTTATTTGGTCAGTTAGAGATTTTAAAAATTAAAAGTATTGTCAGCCTCAAAACAAATCTACAGTCATCTTCATTTATATAAAAACTTGGAAGCCTCCTTTACTCACTTGTATTACTGATCATGTCAGAGATTCTACTCGTATTTACTGGAGTCATTATGGAGCACCTTGAGGTGAATTCAGCCAGGGTCTAGATCACTTCAGCTGAGGGGTACATCACTGGCAGAGATTCTCATTTTCCATACCAGCAGTTTCATAAAAGTTACTGTGTTCTTGTCAAAATGCACACCCTAAAAGTTGACAGTTATTTTATATTCGATGGACAAATCTGAGGACTTAAGCCTGGGACACAGCATCTCAGATACTTCGGAGAGACTGCTCCGAAGAGGAAGGGAAAGCTAGGATATATAGGAGCTTTTGCCACAAAAGCAGGTAGTCAAAACGTCCAAAGGTTACTGTTAGTAAAAGAAAACCTGTAGTCTCAAGTTAATGAAATTAGCACTTTTCTATGTATGGGAAGATGCATGTCTGGGCTCATGGAAATAATTCCTTTGATATGCACCTCAGCTATCTGTGGCCAGTATCCTGTGCTTTCTCATCCTGAGTCTCCTCAGGGTGCACCTTCGGGGTGGCTGCAGCAGTTGACTACTAGATGACAGGCATTCTTTGTTTCCATCATGAGTTGCCTCAGGGCTCACCTTGAGAGGCGGCTGTAATGTGGTGGCTTGATGGCTGCAACCTCCTTTGTTTACTGATATGGCAGGTGGCATTCTTAGTTCACGCTCTTATGCAGCTACCTGGGGAGAAAACATTGTCTTAAGTTTCAGGAGAATTTTGTACTTTATTTACATATCCCAAATATTCTATGGTACTTGTCATCTCGTTGGTCAAAACTGGCTCTCTGCTTGGTTTCTTTAGAAATAGAGTGGCACAGATTCTTTGTAATTCAGACGTGCTTTTAGGTGTGTATGCGTTAGACACTGTGAATCTTTTCTGGAGTTGAGGCTTTGAGTCCACAAAATAATTGTGCCGCTTTTCAAAAGCCATGACTCCACTGAGCTTTGGACGTTGAGCAGTGTGAAATGAGCGAAGCCTCTATTCGCCACCTGCTCTGACTAGTTGGGTTCTGAAAATCTGAACTTCATAAATAAATCATTGGTGAGCATTCTTTTTTTTTTTTTTTCCTTCCAGGTTTAAATGCAGTGTCTTCAGATTCTTATAATATTAGCTAAAACGGCAAAACAGTTTGAAGTTATTGGAAGTCCTACAAACATGGGTCTCAGAGGGTGCTGCAACATCAAAAGGTTTCTATCTGAGAACATTATTAGTCTCCCTGCAATTTCCATGCCCTGCTCCACCAACTTCTTTAGGAAAGCACATACACACACACACATGCACAAAGCTCAATATTCTATTTTAAATTGTCCTCCTTCCCCCCCTAAATCAGTGCTTCTCAGCTTCTCTAGTGATAACATAAAAAAACAAAGTCATGCCTTTGAAAGACTGAAGATGAATTCATATGTAAGCCCTCAGTTGCTGTCATGAAATCTCTTAAAAATCTCATGTGTTAATATGTTTTAATTAAAGGAATATTTTTCATTTTCTATCATGTCATCTATTTGTTGCAATATATTAACTGGTATTTGAAATCACTAGTTAAGTCACTTAATTTGATTTTTCCCAAGTCTCTGAGAAAGCTGACAATTCCGGAAGATACTTCCTGTCATTTCCCAGCATACAAATATCCTGTCTCCTCCTCCCCATGCTCACCCCCAGCGTACCACTGTGGACTTCTAGCCACATTTGCAAGCTCGTTTTGAAAGGTAAAACCATGAACTTTTGATGTTTGATGGCATAAACATGAAGAATATTTTTCATATTGATTTATTCCTCCATTTTATCAATGCCACTGATTTGCAAAAGTCAGGTCATAATCTCTCTTGACAAATGCAATGGAATGTAGACAGATCAATCTTCTTTGTGACTTGAATAAACATTTGAAACATTCTGTTTTTTAAATGCTCCTGTCATCATAGGGGCCAAATTGATAACAAATGACTTGATTATTTCTTTTTTTAAGACAAATGTCTCAAACTCCTTCCCACAAGTGGTTAGTGCTCACTAGTTTATACATACTAGCTAATTACTCTAAAGTGTTTCATGATTTAAAAATCTCTCTTGAGGTTAGCACTTTGGGATTAAGTCCTCACAGTTTCTTTAACACAGGAACAAATAATATGAGCAGCTCGTAAATTATTGAGCTTATCATTTAAGATGAAGACTGATTTTTTTATTAATTTATTTTATTTATGTATTTATTTATTTTTGGCTGTGTGAGGTCTTTGTTGCTGTGCGCAGGCTTTTTCTAATTGAGGCGACCGGGGGCTACTCTTCATTGCGGTGCGCAGGCTTCTCACTGTGGTGGCTTCTCTTGCTTCAGAGCACTGTCTCTAGGCACGTGGGCTTCAGTAGTTGTGGCACGTGGGCTTCAGTAGTTGTGGCTCACGGGCTCTAGAGCGTAGGCTCAGTAGTTGTGGCGCACAGGCTTAGTTGCTCCACGGCATGTGGGATCTTCCCAGACTAGGGCTTGAACCCATGTCCCCTGTATTGGCAGGTGGATTCTTAACCACTGCACCACCAGGAAAACCCCAAAGACTGATTTTGAAAGCAGATTTATATTTTCCTCATGAGCCTTTCAAATGCTCTAGGTAGTTTACAAAAAGGAAAAAAAAAATGTGTGTTATTCAAGGGAAAATCTAGATGTGGATACTAAATAGCTCTAAGTACTTTCTCCTCTACTATGTTTGTGTAACATGCAGAACTGAATTACCATAGTTTGGGACAACTAGTGCAACTCTTCAGGGTGAAACATAATACTGGTGATCACAATGTTTATTTGTATAGTACTTTTATCTAAGGAGATCTAAGTCCTTCACAGGGCCATTAATTCTTAAAACATTCCACGGAGGCAGCCAGCAGGTTCTGCACTCCTGGTGTTGACAAAGAAACTGAAACATGGGTGGGGTCAGCTTTCTTGATAGCAATTGATACCTGGAGGCCATGGTGTCTTGAAACGTGGTTAGAAACTGACAAACCTTGTACCAAAGTTGTTCCGCATATTTTGTTCAGCAATCATACAGTTGGCAATGTTAAAAATTGGAGAATTTCATTTAAAAGCCCAGATTTCTGTCTTCTTGTTAAGAATGGAAAGTTCTCATAACACAAGGGTGCACTCCCTTGTGGTGAACATCAGCTGGATTTGGGCAGCTTTTGCTGCATTAGGGGAGCAGGCACTGTCCTTACCTGCCCTGCTTCATTTTTTTTTTTTTTTTTTTTTGGTCCCTATCCTGGTCCCAGCAGGCATTTGTGTTTGGGACAACATGTCATAAATCCTATGATTTTACAATCAACGGAAATGGTGGTTCTAAATGGGAGTCATGCTTGCAGCAAGTGTTCTCTCCTAATTAGCCCATAAGTTCCTTGAGGCAGGGACTGTGCCTTCTGCCTAGTTAATCTTCACTTCTTAGAACAACATCGGTCTTGTAGCCACTGGGTAATCAATATTTGATGAATTAATGAGGGGATAAACAAATGAAGGACTTAAAATGACATTTGAGTCAAGCTGTTAATTACTGGGACTGTTTATAGCAGGAAATTTTCTCCTTAGATGGAAAATAGACTTGAGAGGTTTTCCAGAATCGAACTTTGTTGACTGATTTAACATTTTCCATGGTGACCAGTGCCTGACACAAAGGAATCATTGCAATTGGGATTTCAAACCTAGAGTCAAGGATGGTAGAGTGTGGCCACAGAACATAACAAATATGTAGATGAGTTAAGTGTGACAAGATGTAAAGTGAGAAAATGGTCTGTGAGAGTAGAGCTTGGGGATGTCAAAATCCAGTTGGACTGCTGCCTTATTCTTCTGATCTTTTCACTGTAGGAATAAGTCTATTCACTGAAGACGTCTATTCACTGTAAGTCTATTCTCTTCCACTCTGGGTGTTCCCATCACAACCTCAGAGAGTCAGCTCTGAATTGCTTTGTAAGGAGAATGCCCCTTCCTTTATGAAACTTGTACCACCAGGGATTTTTTTTTTTTTTTTTAAATGCCAAAAGGGGTTTACCATCTCCAAATTAAAGAATAGACTAACTCAATTACAATAGTACATGTAATGTTTCTAGCATGTGTTAGATGATCAATACATGTTATTTAAATGGAATCTGAATCTCAAGGGAACCGTAAGAACCATATTTATATTTAGATAAATGTTACATGCAAAACTTTATTTATTTTTTTGTATACATGGACATATTCTCATGTACAGAATTCAAACAACATAGAATCTACAGAATCTGAAAGTCTTTCCTTTATAACCCCACTCATACACATATCAGCACATCTACGTTACAATCCCCAGGAGAACCACTGTCCCACAATTTGAGGTACCAGAAGCATACTTTAAAAGTTTCTTTCTGTTTTGCTAATTCTAAAAATCTTTGCTCAAAACAGTGTAAAATTTGAGACAAATTTCAACTGAAAAATAAGGGAAACACACACACTTAAACAGTAATCCATGCACATTTCTAATTATTTTCAAATAAAATCACTGTTTCAAGTTTTATAGCTAAGTTAGTCTGTTCATTGGAAGCCAAAGAAGCCCCCAGTAATAGCTCACTTATGGAATGATCACACACTCATTTGTAGTGGAAGTTCTTTCCCTTCCCTTTCTGAGTTCAGAGTAAATCACAACAAGGCAAATTGATGAAGGCAGGCTGATGCAATTGAGAATACTACTGAAGTAGCTTAATACTTCTAAATGAAGCCCCTTCCTGCAACATCATTGACTCATAAGAATTCCAATTTGAAGATGGGCAAAGTAAAGTAAAGTTCCCGAGACATCAGAACCACTCCTAAATAGTAGGGAAGGGAATAAATTTTGCTTTTTCCATTTGAGAAAATACATGAAAGATACATACAGGTTCTTTCTAAAGTTAAAAAATATATAAGTACACTATTTTTTTTTAACTTCCTAACATCCTATATCTTTTTCTATTATTTTAGTATATTTAGAGAATAATAAATGATAATTTTCCAGTATGTTAAAATTATATATTTAACAAAAATGGTAACCTATATTCCCAATTTTTTCCCAATATTTGCCAAGATAACTGAAAGAGTATTTGATTAATAATAGTAAGCACTACCAAAAAATTGGGATCTGTGTACTGAGAAAAGAGAAGGGAGGTAGAACAAATAAGAAAATGGAAGTCTTTTGCTGAAAATACGCAAACTTGATGAATGCTGAAGCAAAATACATGGGCCCACTGGGATGTTATTTTCACCTCTTAAAGGGTATAGCTAAATGTGTAGTGAAAGGCTGATAGAGCCAGAGCTGAGTAGTATTTTAGATTCTTCTCTGCTTAGGTATTGACCTGAAAAAGTCTGACAAAGTGATGTAACTTACATGTAGGAGATTAACAAAATTCTATGTGCTTAGAGTTTTTTCTTAAATGATACTATTCATTTACTGCAAATATTTCCTGAGCTCTTACTGTGAACCAGGTAATGTCTAGTGGTTGGATATAAGATCAGGGGACAAGACAAAGTCACTTTGCCCATAGCATTTACATTCTATTGGGAAAAACAAACAATAATAAAAATAAACAAATACATACGTGAGCAATAGGCAGTTTTCTTGGCCAGAGTGTCCTAGTTACCCAGAGTCACCAAGGAGATATCAAAAATTGGGGCAGAGATTTCAGCACTATCTGTGTGATATTAAATAAATATGGAGAGTTTTTTTATGTGCCAGGCACTATGCAATACTTTGCTACAAGGGTAGGTAGAACAGAGATAGCTTCTGTTTTTCATGGCTCTTTTGAATGAATCCTCAGCTATAGAATGAGGTGCGCAGAGGATCACTCACATCTGCTCTGGATCTATTTTCCATCTTGCTCCTTTATACAGACACTCTTCCCTGTTCCAAGCTCTTAACCTGGAGGGAAGCCTGACAGGGCAGGACCAACCAGTTGAGTAACAAAGGAAAGAGATGGAATGTTCAGGAGTGTGAGAGGCCAGAGGGCTAGCTGAAACTGCCTGAGAGAGCCTTTCAGAAGCCAGTTCAGTAGTCGCATACAAGTCCCTGGAGCAGGAATCCTTAAGAAGATCCTAAAGGAGCAAGGGTCAGAGAAAAGGGAAGATAAGAACAAGAAACAGCAGGGTGAATGAGCCAGGAAGTTGTGTAACTGCCCTGGACAGTTGACTTGCCTCTGCTGAATGTTTACACTCTCCTGGAGGTGCTTTTCATGGGTTGTTTGCTTTCATTTAAAGGCCCCAAATGCCTTGGAGTTGCTTTTGCATGGAGTGAAGACAGGCTGTTCTCCTTACCTGCTTGTGCAGTTAATGTGTGCCTTTTCAAAGTCAAAAATGGTTTGGATCATTGGTAAAGTGCTTTACCATGAACAAGGCGAGACCTACTGACCAGCTCAGCACCAAACTCCTGACTCTAACTCAGGTCAGCACCAAATTATCTAGTGTCTTTCACAGTCTGAGTGCTGGGTGAAATTTGGGAATGTACAGCAGGGCAAGGCTCCTGCTCCTGAGGAGACCAGAGGCTGCAGTATTGCAATAACACCATAGGAGTAGAAAAACACACAGCCACTCTATCAAAAGGTCCTGAAAACAACATTTGGTAGTGTTCTTGCAACTCCCTGAAATGGACATATACCTAAAAGACCAAAGGATGTGCTTTTGTTTATCATTCTGGAACAAACAAATCTGGCATTTTTAAATCTGTATAATCGTGAACAGATGTTATTAATATCATTTTTAAAGACTTGGTTTATTATGACAATTGTAAATGACCCAGCATTTCTTTATCCCACTGCCCCCTCAGTGCTCTGCAAATATAAAACTATAAAAAGCAGAGACTATGATTTATTTCTTGATCCTCAGAGTCTATCACGGTGTCTTGTACATAGTATATTTGTTGGATGGTTGGAAATGTTCAGAAGATATTTCATGAGTCACCATTTTGAAAATTTTGCAAAAATTACAAATTCTCTATCAATATTTGAGATAGAAATTGTACAGCTTTTAATTTTTCTCATATTTTCATTGAAAATATATTAGGAAGTCCAGCATGTTGTAACATATTGCAATATTTTCTTTTTCTTTTAATAACTAAAACCCAAGAATACCATGCACTGCTTGTTCCAATAATATTCTTACCCAGTGTGGTCTGAAGTTGGTTTTAAGTAAAACAGTTAATGTCTAACCCTATCAAAATTTGCAAACACTGGTTGCCTAAGGCAGACAGAACCTTAATTTGAATTTTAAGTGGAAGGTTAATTGTTTTGTAAATTAATCAGTAACAGGCCTAGCTCTATTTGCCTGGTTAATTACATTACCCAGTCCTGTTAACTCCAACTTTACAAGAGAAAGTCATTTCTTGAGCTCCCATATTCACTGTTTGCTCATAAGGACATGTGTGTATGTGTGTTTTCCATGTGTGTGGCCTTTTCACTGATAAATTTTCATCTTATGATTCTCATATTGAACAATGGCTCTTGCTGTAGGGAAAGGAGACAACTTATTACTCTCCATCCTGCTTCAAATGCTATTGAAAACCCACAATGTGCAGAGCATTATTCCAGAGAACAGCAAGACATAAAACTATAAAATGATGCAAGCAATGAGTCTGATTTGGAGGCAGGTCTGTAAGGACATACTGGCTCAAGGGCATGGCCTCAGATGTCTGACAGACTTGAGTTCTTACATTGGCCTTTCTGCTAGTTAGTTGTGGGACTTTGGGCCATTTATTTAAACTTCATAAGTCTGAGTTTCCTTAATAAAACTGATATAATAATAGTACTGTTCTAATAAGGTAGTTGGAAGGATCAAATCATATAATTAATTAAATATTATATAGTTTAATAATCTTAATTGTTAATATAATTTATTATTTATTGAGTAGTTCTTATTAGCATAATAGTATTACATAATGTTTTAAAAAATATATTATGTTAAGCATATGTAATCATATTGAAGATATTATCCTACATGCTTTGTCTTTTCTTTTCCTTTTTGTAGTTAACCTGAGTTAAACTTGATGTGAATTGCTGTGGATTCAAAATTAAATTATGAGAAATGCTCTTTTTTGGCCCTATTCATTATCAGATGTTACCATTTCTGGTCCCAATTAATGTCTCCAACTGGCCAGAAATTTGTCTCCTCTATTAAGGGAGATGATGATTTTGTTGCTAAATTCTGTCATGGAGACTTCCCTGGTGGGGAATCCGCCTTACAATGCAGGGCATGTGGGTTCGATCCCTGGTCAGGAAACTAAGATCCCACATGCCACAGGGCAACTAAGCTCACGCACCACAGCTAGAGAGCCTGCGTGCCACAAACTACAGAGCCCACACGCTCTGGAACCCACGCACCACAACTACAGAGCCCACGTGCCCTGGAGCCTGCACGCCACAACTAGAGAAGAAAAAAACCCGCACGCCACAATTAGAGAGAAGCCCGTGTGCCGCCATAAAGAGCCTGTGTGCCTCAACAAAGATCCCGCGTGCCGCAACTAAGACACGATGCAGCCAAATAAATAAAATAAATAAATAAATAAATTCTGTCATGGACGCTTTGTTTTCCTCGTTCAAAGGTGCACATCATTCTTTACATTTCAATAAAAAGAATTGTGACA
The DNA here is from genome assembly GCF_949987535.1 of Balaenoptera acutorostrata. Taxonomy (NCBI): domain Eukaryota; kingdom Metazoa; phylum Chordata; class Mammalia; order Artiodactyla; family Balaenopteridae; genus Balaenoptera; species Balaenoptera acutorostrata. Next base: position 137,222,624 of record NC_080067.1, on the reverse strand, counting down.
TGAGATGAAAAGTTTAAGAAAATTGTTTTCAAGTAATTCCGAATATAACCATGTGGAATGCAGTTTTATGCAACTTACAAATGTTTTTCATTTTGGCTTTTTGTCAAAGACAGAAAAGTTGTTCCTGAGTCACTGAAAAGAACAATTTTAGTGAACTTATAAAGGTATCGTGTCCTACCTCTGTTGATCACCAACAAGTCCTGTAAAACACAAAGGAAAGTTTTCCTGTATTACAATAAGCTGAGGGTACTGATACATGAAGCTGTTCACTTCATTGTACTAAAATTGTTTAATTCTCATTTTAGCCAAGTATGTGTCCAGCAATGGTTAGATCATTAAGTACCACGACCTAGTATGTAGTTACGAAATTATCAAGATGAAGATGATAATGAGAGATGGATAAGAAAGGGTTGCCCAATAATGATTTCTGAGTGGGGGACTCTCTGAAACTCTAAACAAGGAGTAACTGTGGTGTGTTTTCCCCAGGAGAAACTTCTCTGAATAGGGTATCAAAAGATATATATTTCAGGGCTTCCCTGGTGGCGCAGTGGTTGAGAATCTGCCTGCCAATGCAGGGAACACGGGTTCGAGCCCTGGTCTGAGAAGATCCCACATGCCACGGAGCAACTAGGCCCGTGAGCCACAATTACTGAGCCTGCGCGTCTGGAGCCTGTGCTCCGCAACAGGAGAGGCCGCGATAGTGAGAGGCCTGCGCACAGCGATGAGGAGTGGCCCCCGCTTGCCGCAACTGGAGAAGGGCCTCGCACAGAAATGAAGACCCAACACAGCCATAAATAAATAAATAAATAAATTAATTAATTAAACTTTAAAAAAAAAAGATATATATTTCAAATATCAATGAATCAGATATTTGAAAAAAAAATCACAAAGCTTGGTTGTGCAAATAGTTCTCAATAATGCACTACATGGAAAAAAAAATGTGTTGAACAAATTTTGTTTTTCATTAACTTTGATCATATGTGTTTATATAAGAGATTTCCTTTCTCTAGTTTCCTTCAGGAGATTGTAGACAATACAGAAAAAAAACATGGAATTTAGGTCTGAATCTAGGTTCTATTTCTACGGATTCAGCAAGCAAAAGCTGTGTGACCTTAGAAAAGGCACAGTCTCTATTGAGTTGTAATTTATTCAATTATAAAAGGGGGCTATTAACCCTTACTTCATAGGGAGGTTTTAAATATAAGGTGTAGTGCATCTAAGTAACCTGTGACATAGGGATCATTTAATACTCTGTAACTATTGTTGTTACTAGGAAATTTCAGCTCCTTTAAAAGAAATTTTCACAAATCATTAGAAGTAGGATGGTTCATGTCAATTAGTCCATAGAGATTGCTCATTAATTTAGTGAAAAGAATTCCCATAGTATATAGCTTAATTAAAAAAAAAAAAAGATCTCCGTGAATTTCCTGTCCTTTAATGGGGTTATCCCATACACTACATGCAATAAAACATGTGGACCTATCTCCCAAAATATGTCAGAATTCACTGCAACTCAGATTTTAATTTTTTAAAAATGCAATGAAAAGTAGGAGAAAGACAAAAACATTTCAATAAGCATTATTCCCATTGTGTATTTTTTATTTATGTTCACTCTAGTTTTTATTAACCTTGGAACAAAAAGGACTCCTGAGACAAGAAGAAAAGACTTTTCAGAATTATGTGAACTTAACTGCTTGGATTTGTTAGTAGCTAGATGTTAGCAACTGCAGGTTTGTGTCCCCCCAGATCCATATATTGAACCCTAATCCTCAGTGTGATGGTATTTAGAGGTGGGGGCTTTGGGAGGTAATTAGGTTTGATGAGGTCACGAGAGTAGGGTCCTCATCATAGGATTAGTGCCCTTATAAAAAGGGAAAGGGAATAGAGCTCTCTCACTCTATCTGCCATGAGAGGGCACAGCAAGAAGACGGCCGACTGCAAACCACAAAGAGGGCTCTCACCAGAACTCCACAATCTGGCCCCCTGATCTCAGACTTCCCAGACTTCAGAACTGTGAAAAATTAATTTCTGTTGTTTAAGCCACACAGTCTATTGTATTTTGTTAAAGCAGCCTGAACTAAGACACAGCAATTATTATATAGGAAGGAGTTCATTTTTAAGCAGAGCAAATATAAACCATAGAGAGGTGTGAATATGGAGAACTGCTAACAGATACAGAACTTTGAGAGCAGAGAACATCACAAAGACAAATAGGACGAGTGTTCAAGAACATGTGGCAATGCCCAAGATTATTTTGGGAACAACAAACAAAGAGACCTATTGATATGTAAGCTTCTTTTCTCAGGACAAGATGGTCAGCCAAGTACAGTTAATTAACAGTGAAAAATAATTAAAAATAAACACAGGTTGAAAACTCTCAACCCAACAGAGAAAAAAGAATGACCTATATGGGAAAAGAATCTAAAAAAAGAGTGGATATATGCATATATATAACTGATTCACTTTGTTGTACAGCAGAAACTAACACAACAGTGTAAATCAACTATACTCCAATAAAAATTAAAATAAATAAATAAAAATCTTTTTAAAATATAAATAAATAAATACAAGAAAAAATTCAGAAAACAATAGAAATTGGTAATGGCTTGATGGGCAGAAACAAAGATTATTTCAAGTAGTGATGAGAATTAATAGGAACCCCAGACTAAAGTGTTGTTGGTTGAAGATTAACTGCTGTAACAGTAAGGATGACAAAAACAATGGCAGTCTGACAGTGACATTGTGTGTTATCATTTATAAAGAAGAAGCATTTGCATGTGTTATGTAGTTGTCAGGACTAAATTTAATTTAGCAAATTTAATTGCCAAACTTAAATCATGCTTCTGATAATGTAGACAAAAGGGAGATCTCTAGAGAGCAACGGGGCACATTGGGTCAACATGGGCATGCTTTTCTTTCTTGGGTTCTTGGTAATATTTTGGTTTTTCCTAAAAATGGAAATACAAATGATAGAACAATCTCTGTAAGTTGCTCTGTAGTTCTAAATTAAAGAAGAGTAAAAAATGTTATTAATCAGCTAATTCTCTAAGCATTATTGCTCTCTGAATTTTGTAGGCAAGTTAATCATCTCAGGGACATAGTATTACGGAAAAGTCAGTAAACAGTGTACTTGACTTTTTAAGCTCTGAATTTAGGGCTTTCTGTTCCTAGAAAACTTAGTATTGCCATTTTTCCCTGTCTTTCTCATTTCCTCTGACCTTTAGGGCACAGTTATTTCAGAATATCATGGGGTTAACTGGATTGCTGTGTGATAAGAAACCTGTCTGAAGGCCCTGGGCTAGTTCCTGATAGGACAGTTAACTCTATAGTTATTCTAATGCGAACCCAAGGTTGATTTCTCATTCTGATTGTAATCTTTTGGCTAAGAAAATTTCAGGAGTAAAGTACTAATATTTTTGAAATGCGGGAAATATTTTTGTGTGAAATAAGGTCTTGGTAAAGCTTAATGCTTCAAGGAAGAGAGGTTTGATAGTGCGCGAAGGCAACGGGTACATCAATCCACACCTGGGAGGCAGCTCCTATGAAGGTCAAGGCTCTCAAATATGTAGATACCTATTTCCATCACAAGTTTCCTGTTTTTATGTAGATATTCTGCAATATTCAAATGGACTCCTAAAAAACATGTCACATGAATTTAGAGATTTCTATTTGCTTCCCTACAAATATAAATATATATATACACATAGATAAACACATATATGTGTGTATATATATATATATAATATACATATATATATATTGTTTTAGTTTGTCATTATCTCAACCAGTTATGTCATTCCTTTTTCATTTTCCAATTCTGTCAAGTCGTTCCCTTTGCCCAGGTTGGCAATTCAAGATAAAAATAATAATAATCTGCTGTTTTGATTTCAACTCTCTTTTTATGGATTACAGATTACTTTTCCAAGGTTAACTTATTTCCCCCTCCACCACAAGTCTGTAACTGATACAAACCTGAAGGAGAAAATGTTAGATATTTTCTGTTAGCAAAAGGGATATGCTCAAGGTTCGTCCTTAAATGAGGCCAACTAATGAGGAAAATTACTGTAAATATCAGCTATTAATTTTTTCTTAATTTCAACATGTCCAGGATAATAAAATAATAACAGCTGGGCCTGCCAGACATTCCCTTTTTTTTTTTTTTTAGAAGACAGTTTATTTTGGCATCTTTCTCTTCCCCTCCTTCAAAGTACTTTTGTTTTAATCTATGTAAACCACTAAGATTTTTCGGACCATTAAATTTTCAAAGTTTAACAAGTGAGCAGGAGATGCTTTCTTCCATACTCAGATTTAAGAGAGTACAAGGAAGCAGAGAAGAAGTAAAATTGTAAATAAAAGATCATTTTTATGATGCAAAAATGAAAGGAAATTAGCGTTTGAAGTTTGCAAAGACAGGACAGTGCATTCAAGGTGCCCTCCAGAAGAAAATTGCTAGTGGAGTTTTCCCAAATCAACATGTATGTTTATTTTAGCTCCACTGTTGTCATCGTTATTGAGTTGAGACCGTTGAAAATGCGTTACATTAGGGGTTTCTACCTCCTCCTGCAGACATGGTATTAAAGACAAGTTTAATTGACAAATTTAGTTGATTCAATGAATACAGTCATTTTGTCCCGTAAATATTTATTTAGAAATATCAGCCACTTGTATAGACCTAGGATGCTTGCACCATCTGTAGAATTCTAGTTGCTTAGGTCTAGGAAGACGGAGTAGTAAAGATAGAGCCACAGAATAAGCTAGCAACCTGTAAGCCACTGCATCATTTAATTGCTATTGTGAGTGCTTGCTACATAAGAATCCAGAAGAAGAAACCAGAAGAAAATCGCAAGGATTCTTTTTTCTTGTTTTTGCATTTTTTTTTTTTTTCCTTAGAAATCAAGATTATCAGGAAAATACTAATGAGTAGTCTCCCTGGCTCAAAAGAAAACATGTGTTTGGTGCGATGGAGGAGGACAACGTTATTATAATTACTTTAGCCTTAGTTTGCCCTTTGGCATGATCTGTTCCCTGATTTCACTACAGTCAAGCTTGCTTTGAAGTTGTAGACAAATTAAATCAACCACTTGGATCATATGTGTCCCAAAGAATGTGGTTTCTCAGGTATGAGCAATCTATCAATCCTCTGCTCTCCTTTCACTTTGGCAGTGTGACAGTCCTAGCGAAGTTCTTAGGCAGAGATTTTATTTTGTGTCTTGGTCACAGCAGCTCTTACTAAAAGTTTCCGTATTGCCAGTACAAGTTGCAACTTTCACATCTCAAGGGATTGGTGCATTTCTTGATGATCGTGCAAACATTCCTAATTATGCCTCCAGGTAAATATACTGCTGTTTTCTTGGACAAATGAGAAGTACAAAGAATGTTTACGCGAAGGTCTAGCAGTTCCAAGTATCTCTTGTGGGCTTAGACACACCTGAGTTACCATCCCCCTCTTACTGGCTGAGAAAGTTGCCCCACCTGATTTGTAAGTTTACCTGCGGTAGCCAGTGGAGTGAGGGTGAGTGGGCACCTCAGCCAGCCAGCACTGGATTTAATCTGGTTAGAAGTAGCACAGCAGCTCTTATTTGAAAAACCACTGAGTTCTGAGTTCATTACTACAGGAAAACTCTTCTCCCCTGGGGCGCAGAGAACCTTGCTTCAGAGTAGCCCTACCGGCTCAGGAATCCAGTCAGATAAAACCCATCCTGGAGGAGAATGGCTACCTATGCCCTGCAAATCGCCGGACTGGTGCTTGGTGGTGTTGGAATGGTGGGCACAGTGGCTGTCACCGTCATGCCTCAGTGGAGAGTGTCTGCCTTCATTGGAAGCAACATTGTGGTTTTTGAAAACCTCTGGGAAGGACTGTGGATGAATTGCATGAGGCACGCTAATATCAGAATGCAGTGCAAAATCTACGATTCCCTGCTGGCTCTCTCTCCGGACCTACAGGCATCCAGAGGACTGATGTGTGCTGCCTCTGCGCTGTCCTTCCTGGCGTTCATGACGGCAGTCCTCGGCATGAAGTGCACCAGATGCACCGGGGACGATGAGAAGGTGAAGGGTTACATCCTGCTAACGGCTGGAGTAGTGTTCATCGTCACTGGCCTTGTGGTGCTCGTCCCTGTGAGCTGGGTTGCCAATTCCATCATCAGAGACTTCTACAACCCAATAGTGGATATTGCCCAAAAACGTGAGCTGGGAGAAGCCCTCTACGTAGGCTGGACCACGGCGCTGGTGCTGATCGCCGGAGGGGCACTGTTCTGTTGTGTTTCTTGTTGCAATGAAAAGAGCAGTAGCTACAGATATTCCATACCTTCCCACCGAACGACCCAGAAAAGCTATCACATGGAAAAGAAGTCACCGAGTGTGTACTCCAAAAGTCAGTATGTGTAGTTGTGTATATTTTTAAACTACCTAGAGAGCCATGCAGATGACAAAAATATCCACGATTTTCTAAAAATGGAACCCCCCAAAAAACACTGATTTGCTGTTCTTAACTGCCTGATATTAATTACAGGGACTGTGCATCAGCTCTTTATGATTCTATAAGCGATTTCAGCCGAATGAGATATTATACACATTGCTCTGATTGTTCTAGAAAGTACAGTCATTTGTTTTCTAAAATGGTTCATGCTGTTTTCTCCTTTTATCAGTTACTTCAAAATGACATTGTTAAAGACGATTATTTTACCACTGTGATTTCTTTATGGCATAGCATTATGCATATAGATGAGAGTGACGTTTTTATGTCGCATAAATAGAGACAGGCTTATATCGTTCTATTTTAAATGAAACACTGATTCATTACACTGAATAAATAGAATTCAACTATTGCTTTTCAGGGGAACCAGGGATAAGATTGAAGAAGGTTAATATTAATTGTTTAAAAACAGCTTAGTGATGAATGCACTTGATTTATAATGAAGGTTAAAATGAAGGCTTTAATCAGCAGTGTAAAGGGAACTAAATGGTTTTTTGAGATCCTGTTTTTCAGCCTAGGAGTTAGAAATCCTAACTCCTTTATCCTCATTCCCCAGAGGCCTTCCTTTTCTTGTATATTAAATGAACAGCTTTTAAAAGGCAGATATTTTGTCAAGGGGCTTTGCATTCAAACTGCTTTTCCAGAGCTATACTAAGAAGAAAGATAAAACTATAGTCTTAGAAACATTAAAGACTTCAGGAAAGTGAAAATTTTTTTTTTTTCTTTTTAAGATTTTGTGACTGGAGAAGGATGCATTTTGACAAGAAATCATATATATATATATGAATATTTTAATAACTATTTGTATACAGACTTTGGGTTTTCATTAATGCAAATAACAGAAGAGAAAAATAATATGTCTTTATTTGCTTACTACAAAACAAAACTGAGCTGTCCTTTGTGAAATGCATCTTCTCCTATGTGGATACTTAAGTCAAAATTGTCATTTAAGTCCTTCAAAGATAAAATTTTTATTTGTTCCATTTTTGTTCAACTTTACTAAGGTATAGAATTACTATATCTTGTGTTTTCCCCAAATTTGATCCAACTGTTAATTTGAAAGTTTGTATCTACATTTTTCTACCTTAAATGACTATGTATGTTATCTGCCTTATGTCTTTTGTATTAATAAATTGTGCCTTTTTATATTGTTTATACCCTTTCATTATTCTCCACTTTTTCTATTTTATTGACCTGTAGACTTTAAAAACTTGATATTTTCAGCTTTGCAATTTTGAAAAAAAGACTATCAAAGTCGCATTTTAAAGATAAAGATAGATTCAGCATTAATTTTTGAGAATATAAAGTATCATATATCCTTTAACAACCTTACAATGATTGGATTCCCATACTAATATTTGATGTGGATAATATATTTGTAATTTATTAAGTTAATACTGTAAGTTCCCCCCAAAAATCTGTATCCTATAAATATTATGTTTGTAATAGCCATTTTTGTAAAAAATTTCCATAGCTAAATATGTTTCTACCTCTGAGAAATAGTATTCATTAATAACAGTGGGTAATGTTTTAGGGGCATGTATTATATACTAGGACCTCCACTGCTTTATATGAATTATATCATTAAATCTTTTATGAGATTGATATGATTAGTTCAGTCACAGATGAGGGCCCCTCAGAACAGTTTACTGATTACCCAATAGAGTCAGGAGAAAAAATAAGGACTGTCTGACTTCACAGCCCATGCTCTTTTTCTTCAGGGCAAGTAGATTTTCTTCAGCAACGTCTAGTTTACAAACTGATTTTTGTATGTGAAAATGACTTGCTTAACTACTGTTAGTTGTGAAAACTTTTAGTGTTTTTTCTGAGACTGGTGATTTTCCAATAGCCTAATACTAATTTACCTTAGGCAATTTTGGGTCAAAACATTCATAAGAGCAGAAATAAAGAAAAACTAACTACGCATTTTGGAGAAAAAAAAAAGTCCAATCTTCTAAGCACCAGCCTTTAATCAAACATCCTTTTTTACTTAGAAAGCTCTCCTGAATATCCCAAACTCAGTTTATTCTTTTCATCTTCTTTTCCCTAAAGCAGAATTCTAACATTGCTAGTTTTCTGTGGCATCATCTTTTGAGTATCTCTGAAATCTTTCTCCAACTTTCCACCTTACTAACATCTCTCTTTCCTACCCTCTAGACTTGTGTTACCGCCCTCCTCCAGCTACCCTCTGTGTTCCTAGCTCAGTTCTTTCTAGAATGCAAGTCAGACCCCATCACGTCCTGCCCATAATCCTTGTAGGAATGCTCCATTGCCTGTAAGGTAAATCCAAATGCCTTAGCAGATGATAAGAGACAAGAAGGAAATCTGTCTTATAATCTTCATGGCAAACTTTATCACGCAGTAACATCAGTGTATAATGAGAATGATAACAATTATAAAATGGATGTCCAGAAACTAGAATAGTTCATATGGCAAATGCCTTCTTTAATATCCTGAAAAAGATGCACTGGTATTAGGAAATGGTTTGACTGGTGGCAAATTATGTGCAAAAGGATGTTTTATATTGTAGTCTTATGGAGAAACAATGTGGTGTGACAAAAAGAACACAGGGAGGTGGGGGTATAGTTTTATGCCCTCAGCTTACAGCTGGACTTTTTTCTCTTTCATACTGTACCACCTGCAGCCCCTACCCTGAACCACTTCTGCTGAATCTGTATCCAAAATGACCCCCTCCCACACTGCAAAAACTGGTATTAAGCTGCATTACCTTAAGTGCTAGGGATATGGGGATGGCCAAGACACAGTTTTTGTTCTTAAAGAATTTGCAGTCTAACCAGAGACAAGAGCAAGAAATGTAGCCTTTATTGCACGCCTCCCAGGTGCTTGGGCTTTTCTTTCTTTATTACATCAATCCTCTAAGAATTCTATGAATTACTTAAGAAATCATGAGAATACTGAATCTCAAAGATATATATATATATATGTATCTCCCCTAGTCCAAGAGCCTGTACTCTTCCTACTGTAATATTGTCCAGAGACATCTCTTCCAGAGTTAACTTTCTGCACAACAAATGTCATCTCACTATCCCAGCTCCAAGCCTCCCTATGACTCACTGGTCACAGCACCCTTTCCCCCTGAGTCCCAGGGTGGACCTCATCATCAGTCTTTGCTACCCCTAAGCTTCTCTCTCTCCTCCCTCCCAACTTCTACATAATTTACTGCTTCTCAATTCCTGACATCCATTACCTTTCCCCTTGGAATATATTCTATTTTTTAGATTCCTATCATATTTCAAATTCACCAGGCCTCCTTCCTTTTCCTGAGAAGGCCTCCAAGAGCTGCTGGAACAATATCCCTGCAAGCCCCTCCTCCCCACTCTGATCCCACCACCCACTGTGCAAAGCAGAACAGTCGCTGGGACCCAGCCAACAGGCAGAGAAAAGAGACCAGCTTTCTGCAAATCTTCAGGCCCTGCCAGATTCCAGAAGGAAAGAACAGTACTGTGTTCAATTCTGAGAGTCATGAGAAACAAGAGATTCCTGGTGCAGAGGCCCAAGGCTAGGCCCGAAGCCCTGTGCTGGGGTGAGATGGGCAGGAAGAGAAATGTGGGCCTTACCTGCTTCATAAATAGTCTTTGAAGGAGGGTGGTATATGTACACCTGTGTAGTCTCAAGGTGAATAATCAGGGCCAGCAAAACCGTGGGAGACTCAAGTACAGGGTACGTTCTTGCTTGTCCTGGGACCTCAGAGAGAACTGTCACTTAGAGTGAGGATATTGAGAGAGAGAGAGAGAGAGAGAGAGAGTGAGAGAGGGAGGCAGAGAGGGTACATCCCAGGGCCCCAGGAGAGAGACAGCAACTTTCAGGTCATTAGATCACCACCCAACAATGAGAATCCCTGTCACCTTAGGGTGGGCCATTGCTAATTACAACAACTTAGCTTTCACAAGAAAAGAGATCCTAGAATCACTTAACACCAAATGGGACTCAACAAGCAGAAAAAGGAAGTGCAAACTGAGTGCCCACAACTGGCAGAGGACCTTTGAGGAAATGATCTCCTGGGAAAGAAAGAAGATGTCTTACACAAACAAACTCTAGCTGTAAGAGCCAAAGGGAGGTTGAATCATGGAATTAAAGAGCTTCTTTTTCCTAAAATAACATAACTTTCACATTTAAAAAGTCTGCAGGGAAGGAAGCCTTGAGGGAGGTCAGTGCTGCAGGAAAAACTCGAGGTTTGGAAGATCAAGTAGAAGAAAAGCTCCAAACACAGAGCAATCATAGAAAAAGATGTAACTCATAAGGAAAAATATAAAGAACTTGGAGAACAAATTCAAGGACCTAAGGGGCAAATTCAGAGAGAGGAATAAAAAACAGATGAAAGCAGGGGCAATCACTTAAAGAAAAAAAAAAAAAAGGTTGATGGTTAAAAAAAAAGGCTTAAACTTACAAAGACTCATTGAGGGCCTGAGAAAACTAAAAAAAAACAAAAAAAACAAACAAAAAACTATTAGTTAAAGTCTTAATTTCCAAGCTCAAAAAGAAAGTATGCAAGGTTTCACCAATCATAAGAAATTACTTAACAGCCAAAACAAGAAAAACATACTACTTCTGGCAAATATTTCAACCACAAACCTAGAAGTTAGATGATGGTAGATTCATAATTAAAGAAAATGAGAGAGCAAAGACCATAACCCAATAAGTCTGTTCCAAACAAAAACTACATTTCCCTGTTAATGAGAAAGAAAGACATTTTTTGGCTAGCCCAAGATCCAGCAGCTGTGTCACTCATATGGCTGATCTGGAGGAAATACTGAAGCAATGAATCATTCAAGAGACTTCACGGAGGGGAAGTTGGAAAGGAGAGGAACCTTGGTCGGCCATGACCCTTGCAGTAGACAGAAGGAACTGGTTGGACAAAAATCGAGAGGAGGGTTTGAAGGTTTCCTGTCGCCATCTTCTGGAACTCTTCTCAACATCAATGTCCAGGAAACCACTACAAATATGTCAAGGTTGATCCTCCAGTTCTAAACTGCTGCTTTCCCAGTCCTGCGGATAAGTTCAACATATTCAGCATGGGAAACAAAACAAAACAAAGAATGTCTAAAAATCTAGCCTCAGACTTCTTGTTTCCTTTCATCTTCTGCCACAGGGTCCATAGTGTCCATAGTCTAGCCTTGTCAGATTCCATGTCATGTCTTTGCCATCCGGGAATTCTTTCCCACAGACCTTGCTCATCTGCAGTGCCCTTGTCTTCTTTTATTGTCAGGTGTGGTTGATCCCTTGACACTGCTTATCCTGGCCACCACCTCTAGCTGCAAGCATTCACCACCCCTGTGCCAACCCCAGCTCGGTGCAGCCCAGTCCGGCTGTGAGACAGATGTATCCCAACTGGCCCTGCCTCTCCATTCTGGGAAGGACACTTGGTCTTTGATAGATAAAGAGGTTTATGGGCTTCCTCCTCATCCCTCAAATCACCTGCAATTGTAAATCCTCTCTCTGCCCCACACCCCTTTTCCTGACTCCTTTCCAAATTCCAAGAAATTTATATGAAAATATGGGAAACAGAAAGAATCTTTTATAAAAAGAAAAACAAAACAAATAAAACAAACAAACAAAAAACAGAATTGAGCATTGTCCTAATTCAAGAAAGAGTGTATACAACCTTTCTTACCAATGGGTTAAAAAAAAATTGGCTTTTCTTGTTTATTTTTAATTTTTTAAAGGATAAACTGTATTAATACAGGCAGCAAAACAAAGTAAAATAAACAAACAAAAAATAGTCCCTCCATATATCCAGCTCTTTCTTAATTGTTTCTTCTCCTGATACCCCATCTTCCTTCTTAACCACTGGCCTCTAAAATCATTAAATTTGTAGCTCAGGGTTGCTTCTTTCATAGGTTACTTCTGCATTTTGCAATTGATATGTGGGAGGGGTGGTGGGAAGGAATGAAGCCCAAGGTTGAAGACTATTTTTTCTTTGTTTTTTGTATGCAACCTAGTACGAATGTAATTGTGCAAGCATCATAAGTGAATAATCTTTCTCTCTCTATTTTTTTCTGATGGGCCAGCTTTCACATACTTTTTTTTTTTTTTTGAAAGTGGAGATGTGGGTAGATATTTCTCCATAGCAATACAGAGGTCCTCTTTGAAGAAGGAACTATTGTTTATTAGATGTCAAATTGTAGAAATGCTTTAGAAATAAAACTGCCCTCCAAATTTAAAGGTGAAAAACCCTCTAAGGGAAAGGAAGATGCCCATAATTACAACCCAACTGTGGTCTAACACTGAATCTTGACACAATGCTTTTACTTTTATCAAAGAATGAAGAGATTAGAAAGATTCTGCACTGAGCCCAGAAATCTGGTAATTCCTTGGTGTGTAACAAACAAACTATCCCCAAACTTGGTGACTTAAAAAAACAACCATTTTATATATCATGACTTTGTGGGTTAGGAAATCAGGTAGCACTCAGGTGGCCTGGGGCACTGACTTCAGCTGGTAGCTGGGGTCTAGAGTCAACAACAGCTCTGCTCTCTGCCTGGCCCTTGGCACTGACATCTGGAAGTGTGGATTCAGATAGGCTCCTCTGCCTGTACATGTGGTCTTCTTCGTGTCTTTCTAACAAGGTAGTCAGATATCTAGCCTGGTGGCTGAGGGCTCTAAGGAAACAAGTGGAAAAACACCAATCCTTTTAGGAGGTCTGGCGTCTTTTCCACCATTTGCAATTGGTCAAAGACATTTGATGTTCCTGGGAGGAGCATCAAATAATCTGGGGCCATCTTTTTTTTTTTTTTAACATCTTTATTGGTGTATAATTACTTTACAATGGTGTGTTAGTTTCTGCTTTATAACAAAGTGAATCAGTTATACATATACATATATCCCCATATCTCCTCCCTCTTGCGTCTCCCTTCCACCCTCCCTATCCCACCCCTCTATGTGGTCACAAAACACTGAGAGCTGATCTCCCAGTGCTATGGGGCTGCTTCCCACTAGCTATCTATTTTACGTTTGGTAGTATATATAAGTCCATGCCACTCTCTCACTTTGTCCCAGCTTACCCTTCCCCCTCCCCGTGTCCTCAAGTCCATTCTCTTCATCAGTGTCTGCGTCTTTATTCCTGTCCTGCCTCTGGGGCCATCTTCAATCTACTCTAGGCAAAAGGTGGGGTTTAAAGAACTTGAAGAGAAATGTCTTTTTCAAATGGACTTACTTCTTGAAACAAAGGCATAGTTTAAAAGGCATGTTTTGTATTTAAAATGAAATAAAAAAGAATTTGAGTTTTCTATTAAACAAAAGTTGGTGCAAGGAAAAATACAAATTAAATATCAGCTTTAATTCTCCCTGTTGAAAATAAAGGAAGAGATTTCTCTCCTCTCCTTTATCTTAGAGTTTTATTTTAGAAAACTTGTGTTTTCTCCTCTTTCAGAAGGTATATAAATTCTTTAAAAAACTAGAGAGCTTTTTGTCAGCTCTATGAACCAAGAATGTCTTTCTCTAGGACCTGGGCGCCCTGTCTTTGAAATGTAAACATCGCTATCTTCCAGTTTCTGTCAGCAAAAAGGAGCCTAACCTTAGTGTGTATCTTGTTCCATGTTGCAAAACAGCCTCCTGCCATAAAGATATGAGAATCCTGTTTCTCCTCTGGATAAAGAAAATTAGCTAACATAGATGGGTACCCTAATTACCAGGTAAATTGAGGATGAACTATGTGTGACGAAGGCACTGTCAAATCCTTTTACTTGAAGAATTCTTAAATATTTATCCTGAAAATATGCATGCACTTGGTGGTATCTTTGTGGGTCTATAGAAAGGTAAGATTTCTTTCTGTCTTTGCAATCACTTAGATTGCCTGTGGTGCATGTCACATTATGGTTTAATGCTTATTCGATAATGAAACTATTTCCTTTCTCTGCTACCTTTGTGGACAGGTTTTCTGGGTTGGAAGATTTTGTTTTTAATTATATTTCCCCAACACAGGCCAAGATAAGAAAAAAGACAGATGACAAAAATTTCCATAATCTAGAAATTTATGCTTAGTAATAATCAGAGATGTTCCCAAATGTTTTGTAAAGTTGTGCTCATTTGAGAACTACTTATAATGGTGAAAATTTGGAAACATTCTAAGTGTCCCACAGAGAAAGGTTAAATAAATGATAGTGTATCTGTTCACTCAGTTGTATGTCTTCCTGCTATTGAGAAATCCTTAATGACCCTAATATTGTTATGAAAATAGAATAAAAACAGTTAAAGAATTCCATACTCACCATAACCCTGATTAATAGTTTCTCCCTCTCTCTCCTTCTTACACACATACACACAAACAGATGAACCCACACCCAAATGAAAGGAAATGGCTGGAGAGAAAATAAAATGGTTAAACTGTAAACTTCTGTGTGATTACTGTTTTCTTTAAAAAAATTTTCTGTGCTTCCATTTTTTAATGAGCAAATATTTTCATAGTGAAAAAAATTAATAAACTTATAGAAGCATATTTTAAGGATAGAAGTATATAAAAAACAGTAGATAGTTGATAACTTGGCAGAAAAATGAAAACAGGACTGTCGAGGAAAGGGATGAGAAATGATCATTAAATTCTGAGGAAAATAATAAAAATATGGGAAAAAATGGAAAAATTAATGATCTAGCTTGAAAAAAGTTTTATATTTTAAGTTTAACTAAAGGATTTTGGAAATATCCAAATTAAAAAAAAAAAAACTTAAATCAGTTAAACAAATATAAGTTGTATGTTTGATTTCTACCCTTAAATAACAACACAATGTAGTTTTTTTTAAATTTCATTTTGCCCTTTGACTTTAATGTTTTTCATTTACCCTTTTAAGCCATCCTTATTCCATAGAGAGAATTCACTTTTTTTTTTAGCATGCAACAGGTAAACATAAACTTCTTTTTTTTTTTTTTTAATTTTATTGAAGTATAGTTTATTTACAATGTTGTGCTAATTTCTTCTGCATAGCAAAGTGACTCAGTTATACATATATATATTCTTTTTTTTTTTAACATCTTTTTTGAAGTATAATTGCCTTACAATAGTGTGTTAGCTTCTGCTTTATAACAAAGTGAATCAGTTATACATATACAATATGTTCCCATTTCTCTTCCCTCTTGCATCTCCCTCCCTCCCACCCTCCCCATCCCACCCCTCTAGGTGGTCACAAAGCACCGAGCTGATCTCCCTGTGCTATGTGGCTGCTTCCCACTAGTTATCTATTTTACATTTGGTAGTGTATATATGTCCATGACACTCTCTTACCCTGTCACATCTCACCCCACCCCCTCCCCATATCCTCAAGTCCATTCTCTAGTAGGTCTGTGTCTTGATTCCCGTCTTGCCACTAGGTTCTTCATGGCCTTTTTTTTTTTTTTTCCCTTAGATTCCGTATATATGTGTTAGCATACTGTATTTGTTTTTCTCTTTCTGACTTACTTCACTCTGTATGACAGACTCTAACTCCATCCACCTCATTACAAATACCTCCATTTCATTTCTTTTTATGGTTGAGTAATATTCCATTGTATATATGTGCCACATCTTCTTCATCCATTCATCTGTCAGTGGACACTTAGGTTGCTTCCATGTCCTGGCTATTGTAAATAGAGCTGCAATGAACATTTTGGTACATGACTCTTTTTGACCTATGGTTTTCTCAGGGTATATGCCCAGTAGTGGGATTGCTGGGTCGTATGGTAGTTCTATTTGTAGTTTTTTAAGGAACCTCCATACTGTTCTCCATAGTGGCTGTATCAATTTACATTCCCACCAACAGTGCAAGAGGGTTCCCTTTCCTCCACACCCTCTCCAGCATTTATTGTTTCTAGATTTTTTGATGATGGCCGTTCTGAGTGGTGTGAGATGATATCTCATTGTAGTTTTGATTTGCATTTCTCTAATGATTAATGATGTTGAGCATTCTTTCATGTGTCTGTAGGCCATCTGTATATCTTCTTTGGAGAAATGTCTATTTAGATCTTCTGCCCATTTTTGGATTGGGTTGTTCGTTTTTTTGTTATTGAGCTGCATGAGCTGCTTGTAAATCTTGGAGATTAATCCTTTGTCAGTTGCTTCATTTGCAAATATTTTCTCCCATTCTGAGGGTTGTCTTTTGGTCTTGTTTATGGTTTCCTTTGCTGTGCAAAAGCTTTTAAGTTTCATTAGGTCCCATTTGTTTATTTGTGTTCTTATTTCCATTTCTCTGGGAGCTGGGTCAAAATGAATCTTGCTGTGATGTATGTCATAGAGTGTTCTGCCTATGTTTTCCTCTAAGAGTTTGATAGTGTCTGCCCTCACACTTAGGTCTTTAATCCATTTTGAGTTTATTTTTGTGCATGGTGTCAGGGAGTGTTCTAATTTCATACTTTTACATGTTCCTGTCCAATTTTCCCAGCACCACTTATTGAAGAGGCTGTCTTTTCTCCACTGTATATGCTTGCCTCCTTTATCAAAGATAAGTTGACCATATGTGTGTGGGTTTATCTCTGGGCTTTCTATCCTGTTCCATTGATCTATATTTCTGTTTTTGTGCCAGTACCAAACTGTCTTGATTACTGAAGCTTTGTAATATAGTCTGAAGTCAGGGAGCCTGATTCCCCCAGCTCCATTTTTCGTTCTCAAGATTGCTTTGGCTATTCGGGGTCTTTTGTGTTTCCATACAAATTGTGAAATTTTTTGTTCTAGTTCTGTGAAAAATGCCAGTGGTAGTTTGATAGGGATTGCATTGAATCTGTAGATTGCTTTGGGTAGTAGAGTCATTTTCACAATGTTGATTCTTCCAATCCAGGAACATGGTATATCTCTCCATCTATTTGTATCATCTTTAATTTCTTTCATCAGTGTCTTATAATTTTCTGCATACAGGTCTTTTGTCTCCTTAGGTAGGTTTATTCCTAGATATTTTATTCTTTTTGTTGCAATGGTAAATGGGAGTGTTTTCTTAATTTCACTTTCAGATTTTTCGTCATTAGTGTATAGAAATGCAAGAGATTTCTGTGCATTAATTTTGTATCCTGCTACTTTACCAAATTCATTGATTAGCTCTAGGAGTTTTCTGGTAGCATCTTTAGGATTCTCTATGTATAGTATCATGTCATCTGCAAATAGTGACAGCTTTACTTCTTCTTTTCCGATTTGGATTCCTTTTATTTCTTTGTCTTCTCTGATTGCTGTGGCTAGGACTTCCAGAACTATGTTGAATAATAGTGGTGAGAGTGGGCAACCTTGTCTTGTTCCTGATCTTAGTGGAAATGGTTTCAGTTTTTCACCATTGAGGACAATGTTGGCTGTGGGTTTGTCAAACATAAACTTTTAATTTCCCAAGTAGCTAATTTTTCAGTTCCATTTGTTAAATAATTCATTCTCCATAGTTTGCTGATGCATTATTTATCAAGTAGTAAATGCATACATATCTCACTATCTGTTTCTGGGCAATTTATTCTGCTTCATTGATCCTGGATCTTTTAAAAGTAGATTATCACTAATTGATGTAAATGCCAGTGGTTTTATCAAGTCTGTGGATACTTGTCTTCAATATACTACTTCATATTCTACTGACTTCTTAATGGAAATACTTTCACAGAATGCTTGCCCCAATTCACTGCACAATAAGTGCTGAGAAGAAAATATCATATTAATAATGAGGAGACTCAGATGAAAACTAACTTTCTTTCTTTCTTTCTTCCATCCTTTCTTTCTTTCTTTCTTTCTTTCTCTCTCTCTCTCTTTCTCTTTCTTCTTATCTTAGAAACTGTGACAGGTGTACTCAGGTACTATCTTGGTCCCATCTATTCTTGTAAATTTCAAATCAACTGTGACATAAAAACAGTTTTGACTTAGAACACAGATAGCATTATTCAGATGGAGAGGGTTTTTATAAATCAAGACTAAATCAAAAGGCGTTTCACCAAAAAATCTATCAGGCCCTATGTAGACGACCAGAACCTCATCCAGGAAGCCAGGATTACAACGTTTTCTCCAGCTAACTGCGTAGCTTTGAGCAATGTATATAACTAATTCCTGTATCTATTTCCTCACTGTTAAAATAAAAACTTATGAGATGGACTATATGATATATTAGAACCCAAACAATCTCTAAAAGTCTGAATTTGGGGGCAAGGTATCAAGTTCAGAAATAAGGATCTCACTTTCTTTTTGCCAGCTGCCCTAAATAGAAGATCAGTAATGCTGTTTTGGAACCAGAATCTGTCTATGCCCTTTGCTCTCATGTGTGCCTTTTTACAATGATAATCTGGAGACTTCACCCAAGAACAAATGTATACTTGATTCACTAAGACTTACACACAAGTAGTTATCTATTGCTGTGGCAATGCTACATACCTTAGGATACATGTATCTCTGGCAACAAATAATGATCCCTTCTATTTCCCTTCCTCAGGGACCTGGAGAGTGTTTTCAGGTATCTGGAGAACATTGACATAAGATCCAAATCCATAAATGATAGAAGAAATTGCTAGTTTTTGTTCATAAAGTTTAAGCACATAACTGGTAAACCCAGAAAGCAAGTGTTTATTGAAAACATATTATACAAGCAATAGTCTTTATTTATTTATTTATTTTTGGCCGTGTTGGGTCTTCGTTTCTGTGAGAGGGCTTTCTCTAGTTGCGGCAAGCGGGGGCCACTCTTCATCGCGGTGCGCGGGCCTCTCACTATCTTGGCCTCTCTTGTTGCGGAGCACAGGCTCCCGACAGGCAGGCTCAGTATTTGTGGCTCACGGGCCCAGTTGCTCCGCAGCATGTGGGATCTTCCCAGACTATGGCTCGAACCCGTGTCCCCTGCATTGGCAGGTGGATTCTCAACCACTGCGCCACCAGGGAAGCCCAGCAATAGTCTTTTATATAGTACGTCGTTTGAAAATCTGATGGACTGAGAAACTATCTTGAAGTATCAATTTGTGCCTGCTATGTCTTTAGGACACTCAAAACCTGGGGTTACTGTGAAGTTTCTCTAAATCACTGTGGATAGAATGTAACTGGTCTGTCATCTCAGTTTACATGACCTTGGGTCTCAAGCATATAGCATAACAAATTCCTTAATAATAAGGGATGGTGAGGGGCAACCATGTCCTATTTGCAAATAAACCTTGGATTAGCCCAGACCAAAATTTTCTGCTCAGGTCCCTTGAATCTATAGACTGAATATTTTTATTTATTTTTTGTTTCATAATCAAAATCAATTTGTTAATTGGTTGTGTTTCTGATTATATATATAAATATATATAATATGTGTATGTATAATATTTGAAATTATATATATATATATCTCTCACATATCTGTGTGTATATAATATAAAATTATACGTGGTACTTTTCATTTAAAATTTAAACAAATAGTGTACAAAAAAATGCAAATCATCCAAAACCCTACCTCAAAGAGATAAGAAATATTTGCATTTTGGTATTTAATTTTAAATTATCACTCTTCCAAATATAACCAGTATTCAGAGAGGGAAATATGAACATATTAAAAATCATGGTAGCTAATCTTTTAATGAGGCACACACACTGTGCTTGAGTTTGCAAAATCACCCGCAATTGTCACATAAACGTTGAAAAGAAACTCTTTCACCCGAGGAAAATGATGTTTAGGAAGGTTAAAGAACATGTTCCAGATCACAAGGGTAGTAAGCGGAGGAGCAGTATACAAATATAAATATCCCCAAATCTAAGCCATGCCCTTTCCACCTCCCTGTGCTTTTTACTAGTGGTAGAGATACCGGAATCACTCTCATTTCTTGGGCAGGTGGGGCTGGTTTGTATTCTGGACACGCTGATAATTTTGGCACCTCAAACTAACACCCTTTAAATACCCATTCAATAGTTATATAGTGGAAACGGGAAAAACTGATTTTTGGTTAACTTAATGTATATGTAGAAACAAATTCATGTGCTGATTCATTTCAGGAACTAATGCAAATCCAACATTCTTTAAAATTTTAGCAAAACATTTTTTACCTCCCAAAGTTTTCTTCTTTCTCCTTGTCATTTTTTGTTGTTTCTCAAACTACACTACTTCGTAGGAGGCAAATTAAAGGGCTCTAACTGTAGATATGAACATTATTACTTGTTCCCAGTAAACAGAATCTCTTGATACATTAATGTGCTTCAGAATCTCCGGAGAATTGGACCTAACGTGTAAGTGAGAAAATATGGAGCAGAGATGGGTTTTTGCTGGCAAAAAGAGTTTTGCAAATTTCTAGTATAAGGTGATATCTGCTTCTGCAGAAGCAGTTCCAATATTTTATATAATCATCAGGTTTAAAAAGAATAAGTGGTGGTTTTGTAACTTATCTAGCTTGTTCTGGTTATTGGGATGAGAGAGAGAAACCCTGGAGATGTTCTGTATTCATACTAGAGAAATACCACCTATCACTGTTTAAAACGAGAAAAAAGTATAGAGTGAGAGCATAGAATTTTGAGAAAAACAGTTTAGGGAATCCTAAACAGCGGTGAAGTTTTCTCTCCAAGAACCTACAATCTAGTTAAAAATGAGAGGTCCTTCTAATACTCTTTATTTTCCCATGTTCTGGTTTTGATGTACCCCTTCTCCTTCTTTTGCCCAATCTTAACATCAATCTCCTAAAATTTCCTTTTTCTAGAAATTACCCAATTTTATAGACTACCCCGAATGGATTACATTCATGCATGATTCACTCATTCAGCAAATAATTAATGGGAATCTGCTCTGTATCTACCATTCTAGATCTCAACTTTTAAGAAGCGCTGCCTGGGTGATCTTAAAGGGCCTTTTGAAATTAAAATATTTTTTATTTCATTAATTTTAAGGCAATTTCTTGCTGGATTCCATGGTGCTCAAAAGAGCATCAGGTTCGCAGCATACAAGAAAAAAATAAATCAGGCAATGGATGATGGAGTATAGATTGGAATTTCAGGGTTCTTGGGACCTAAGTAATTGACATATCTCACAATCTTCCTTAGGACCAGATGAGTCCTACAGTGCTGGAAGTTTAGTTCCAATTAAGAGAACCACATGATCAAGCTTAGAAAGTGAAGAATCCATGTATATGTTGTTGTTGGGAGAATGACCAATATATTCATGAAAATGACAAGAGTCTGGACAAATCAAAATAAAACATGCTAAGAATGAGACCATATTGTAGACTGGTTAAGCTATCTAGGTCATTGAGTTATACAGACCCAGATGCAAATTCCACCTTTGTGACACACCAATTGTGAAAAACTGGGCAAGTTATTAAGTCTCTTAGAGAGACAGTTTTATCATTTGCAATACTGCAATAATATCAGAAACTCATAAATTGGGAAGATTCAATATAATGATGCCTGTAGAGGACTTAACCAGGGCCCAAAAGAGTGAAGGTGTTTCCAATAATATTGAATTATATATAGCCCTCTTGAAAGGAAAGTGGATTCCTGTATACTGCTTAAAGATTATACATAGATGTTAGGGTGTTTTGGATGAAGACAGGGTAAGATTTGGGGAAAAACATTTAGAATTCTGAGCTCAGACAAGAATTAGTAGATCAATGTTGCCCTAAAATCATAATGGTCATAAAACAACTGATTAGGCCCAGCGTTCAGCTTTAGGTGTCAGAGATTACAACTTCAAAACCTCTCTCTTGCTCAGACCCAGGAGACTTTATTTACATACACACTTGATGGAAACTTAAAAAATGTCTTTTTGAGAAGTAAGCTAAAGGGGGAGTAGTAATGCCACCCAAACACTAGGGGGCGCTCCAGTTTACTCTGTGAGGAAAAAAACTTGCCCTCGTTTCCACTGTAAATTGAGAAGATGAAAGGTATAGGTCAAAACGTGCTAGTGGTTAGGAAAGGCCTTTGGAACAATTCATTATTGTGATTTATAATATTCAGAATTTGTCACAAGTCTATTTCTTTCCTTATGTCTTTGACTTTCAAAAGAGAGCCATAGGAGGGGAAAAACAGTGTAATACTATTTCTAATTATTAAGGGCAACAGTTGTATAACACAACTTATACCACATGGATTTATTTAAACTCCCTTTCCATACTCAGTAGTTTTAAAGGTCATTTCCAAGTCATTTACAAGCAAGAGATAATGTATCTATGCAAACAAAATAGAGGAGAGAGTATTTGCTGAATCTCGGCTTCTGAAATTACTTTAAATAATTCAGTCTCCATTTTCTCCCTGATGTGACTTATCCTTCATTTAACCTTTCATGAAAATAGATAAGATCATATCTGCCCTATTTTTATTTATTCATTCAGCAAATATTTATTGAGCTTGTACTATGTACAAAACACTGGGGATTAGGAAATTCATAAACAGCAATCCCAGTCCCTCACATAATAAATCACCAAGCTTACATTTTAGTGGAGAGAAACAGAAAATGGACATCTATAAAGGCGAATATATCAGAAACTGAATATACAAATGACAATGGCCAAACCATATATAAAAATAGAACTCTGACCCACAACCTGCAGCAACCTGCCCAATAAACCAACCCCTTTATCTATAATAAATAGTTGCGGAAACCAGCCACTGTAAGTCAGAATTGTAGGAAGTCAAACTACTACCTCTAGTACTAATCCAGGAAGCTAAACAATAACTTCTTTAATAATTGGCCCCAAATGATCAGGATTTGATTAATAACTGACAGCTTCCCTAATTTTTGTCCCTGCTTCCAACTTAAGACCAAGCAGAGAAAACCAAACTAACCGATTACATAGGATGTCCCACTTCTAGTGAGCCTGACTCTGCTTTCCCCTTACCAACAACCTTCCCTCTAGGCACACCTGAAGACTTCCCTTTTCCCAATATAAAGCTTTCCTTCTCCTCTGCTTGCCTTTGAGTCTCTGCCAAAACACAAATGGCAGTGGCTGACTTCCTTTGCTATAGCCAGTTCTGAATAATTAGACTTTGCTTTTCTCCTTTGGTTAGTCTTCACTTATTATTTCCACATATAGAATGTAACAAGTTGGGAGAACTATTGAGAAAAATAAATCAGAATCAAGGAATAGGAGCACCTGTCAGGGAGAGCGTTTACTTTATTTTGAGTGCTCAGGCAAGACTTTCTGAGCAAAGACCTAAAGAAAGTGTGGGTCTGAGCCATGTGGATATCCAAAAAGGGGCATCGCCATGCAGAGGGGAGAGGAGAGAGCAGCTTCCCCTTTTTCAACATGGAAGGTGAAGCTGCTCATGCAGTTTGACTAATTCTCATTTTCATCTTCACTTGGCAATAGAGGCAAGGGAGAGAGTGGCCAGGTATGAGTTCGGAGAGGTAGTGAGCTATAGTAAGCTCTTACTCAGAGTAATAAACAATGCCTTTGAACAATTAATCAGAGAAATGACAGGATCTGACTTTGTTTTCAAGGATTACCCTGGCTGTAGTGTTGAAGTATCTGCAGGGCACGAGGGTAGAAGCTGGGAGAGCAGATTGCCGTAGTGTAGACAGAAGATGGCATGGTTTGGATCGAGGGG
This sequence comes from Balaenoptera acutorostrata, assembly GCF_949987535.1. NCBI lineage: Eukaryota > Metazoa > Chordata > Mammalia > Artiodactyla > Balaenopteridae > Balaenoptera > Balaenoptera acutorostrata. Next base: position 137,198,715 of record NC_080067.1, on the reverse strand, counting down.
ATAGTGGTGGAGGTGGGGAAAAGTCATTTGTTTCTGGATATGTTTGAAGGCAAAACTGACAGATGTGTTGATAAATAGAATCTGAAAGGTGAAATAAAAGGAGAACATGAGGACAAAAACCCAGGTTTTTGTTTTTTGGGGTTTTTTTTCACATACTATAAAAATTATATTTACTTAGAGTAGTCAAACTTATGAATTTCACAACTTCTTTTCAAAGAACCCATAATTAAAGTTAAAAGACAAGTCTTATACTAAGGAAGGATTACAACTCACATAATCCACAAAGATCTCCAGGCAGAATTCATCAAGAATTCCTACACAACCATAAGAAAAAGAAACATCCTGACAGAAAAATGGGCAATAGGTATGAGCCAGAAATTCACAGAATAAATCAAAAAGTGGCCAAAAAAGAAGAAAAGAGGCTTAGTCTTACTGCAATTGGCAAAATGCAAGGTAATGTATCCCCCAATGGAATATTACATTGCAGTTTAAATAAGCAAAGTAGCACTATAAATCTCAAAAGCAATGTTGAGTTTAATAAACTTGTAAAATGTTGATACAATTTATGCCATGCTTGAAATAAGTTAAAGCATGCTATATATTTTAAATACTTACATATACAGTCATGGCAACAAAAATCATAATTGGGAATGAAACAACAAGTCTTGGATAGCAGTTATAGTGGTATTTTGAGCCAGATTACACTAGGTTTTCTGAGCCAATTCTGTGCATCTCTTCCTTTTTTCTTAAATTTTTATTGGAGTATAGTTGCATCAAGAGGAATGGATAAAGAAGATGTGGTACATATATACAATGGAATATTACTCAGCCATAAAAAGGAACAAAATTGGGTCATTTGTAGAGACGTGGATGGACCTACAGACTGTCATACAGAGTGAACTAAGTCAGAAAGAGAAAAACAAATATCGTACATTAACCCATATATGTGCAATCTGAAAAAACTGGTATAGACAATCTTATTTACAAAGCAGAAATAGAGACACAGACTTAGAAAACAAACGTATGGATACCAAGGGGGGGGGATGAATTGGGAGATTGGGATTGACATATATACACTATTGATACTGTGTATAAAATAGATAACTAATGAGAACCTACTGTATAGCACAGGGAATTCTACTCAGTGCTCTGCGGTAACCTAAATGGCAAGGAAATCCAAAAAAAGGGGATATATGTATATGTGTGGCTGATTCACTTTGTTGTATGGTAGAAACTAACACAACATTGTAAAGCAACTATACTCCAATAAAAATTAAAACAAAAAACAAAAAACAAGGTTTTTGGATTCATGAACTCAGAAGGAGAGTTACCATTGAGAAGGGGATAAGAAGTCTTGGGTGGTTGTTTGTAGCAACTGGTAATGTGGTTCTAGTCATGCTGAATTTGAGATGCCTGTAAGATTTTTCAAGGGAAATTATGGAGAGTGCCAGATTGAGGATAAAAAATTTGGGTGCTGTCAGCATATAAGAATTAAAGCCATCCATAGGGTCACTCTGGAACACTGTGGTGTTTAGAAATTGAGGGAATGAGGAAAATCTCACAAAGGAGAAGGTGAACAAGTGAAGGTGACCAGAGAGATAGGAAAAGAACCAGTAGAGAAAGTGGCACCTCTTACACTAAGAAAGCACTGCAAGAATAAGGAAGTTGTCCGCTAGGACAAATCTGATCAGTTAAGTAGGTTGAGAACTAAGAACTGATGATGGATTTAACTATGTGGACATCACCAATGACTTTTAGAATATATTTTATGGGAGTTGTGAAGAATAAAATAAAATGTTTGAAAAGAGAATGGGAGGGGCTAAATTAAAGGTAGCAAGAAGAGGAAACTCTCCTGTCAATTTTTGGTTTAAAAAAAAGAAGTGAGAAACAGCAGTAGGAAGAGACTGTGTGGTCAGGAGAAAGTTGTGTTTTTCTTTTTATTTTTTAAAATTTGGTTGTATTGCAGTCAGTTTGAATATTTATGGTAAGCAGAATAACGGCCCATCTAAAATGTTTGTGTCCTAATCTACAAGGCCTTTGAAATATGTCACCTTACATGGCAAAAAAAGGATTTTGCAGACCTGATTAAGGATCTTGTGATGCGGGAGATGATGTCCCATTATACACATGGAGCCAATGTAATTATTATCCAGGCAGATCCAGTGCAATTACAGGAGTCCATATAAGGGAAAGAGGGAGGCATGAGGGCCAGAGAAGGAGAAGTGATGCAAGTGGAGGAGAGAGAGACAGAGACAGAGAGAGAGAGATTGAGATGCAAGGATGCTACATTATGTACTTGAAGATAGAAAAAGAGCCATGAGCTAAGGATGCAGGTAGCCTCTATGCTGCTATTCTAGGTGGAATAGAAAAAAAAAAAAAAAAAAAGGGAATTCTTCCCTAGAGTCTCTACAGCTCTGCAAATCTATTTTGGAATTCTAGTCCCTAGCACTGTAAGATAATAAATAAGTATTCTTTTAAGCCACTAATTTTGTCGTACTTTTTAATAATAGCAATAGGAAACTAATACAGTGCTATTGGGAATGACACAATCGAGAGGGGAAGATGATAATGCAGGAAAGAGATGGCCAACATCTGGAGTGATGACTTTCAACCTGTATGTTTGAGATATCAAATAGGATCTGATACATGAGGGATGGATGTAGACAGGATTTCATTAATAAGAACAGGCTTAGAATAAAATTCAGCTGCAATCAGTTGATAGATTCAGTGGCAGAAGAATTTCCTCCATTTTTTTCACTCACTGAAGCTAAAATCAATGCTATCAGCTAAAATGAGAGAAGTGGGGAGACATGTTGATGAAAAGTAAACAATAGTCCTTCAGGAATGTGGGAAAATAATAGACTAGAAAAGAGTAATGTGATTGTATGGCAGAAATAAGAACCTGCCTGAAGTTTGCGGCAGTGGATTGCCTCTTTTAATTTTTTTCTTCAGGCATATTTAGCCTCCTGGATTTACTACAGAATCCACGGAGAGTCGGATTTAATCAAAGCTGAGGTTTTGCCAGAAGAGTAAAACAGAGAAAATTGGGGTTAGAAAGTGAGGGTGTATGCAAGGGAATCTAAGGTGCTTTAGGGAGGAAGTGTGGACATGATGAAAGTTAGAGATATTGAAAATGTGGTGAATCAATCAACTGTAGATTTCAGTGGGGTCAAAAACGTTATTGTATAGTATAGGGAGATGATGAAGGTCAGAGAGTGAGAAGCTTGAGTATAAGCTATGGAGGGAGTGGAGTTAATGAGAATAAAAATGTCTAGGCTGTTCTTCTCTGGGGCTGCACATTAGCATTGCCTGGGGAGTTTAAATCAAAGCTGAATTAAGGGCTTCCCTGGTGGCGCAGTGGTTGAGAGTCTGCCTGCCAGTGCGGGGCACGCGGGTTCGAGCCCTGGTCTGGGAGGATCCCACATGCCGCGGAGCAACTGGGCCCGTGGGCCACAACTACTGAGCCTGCGCGTCTGGAGCCTGTGCTCCGCAACAAGAGAGGCCGCGATAGTGAGAGACCCGCGCACCACGATGAAGAGAGTGGCCCCCGCTTGCCACGACTAGAGAAAGCCCTCACACAGAAACGAAGACCCAACACAGCCAATAAATAAATAAATAAATAAAATAATAAAAGTGTTTTTTAAAAAAAAAAAAAGCTGAATTAAATTAACGTCGCTGGGGATGGAGCCCAGTCATCAGTATTTCCTTACATTTTTTACGTATGATGATAATATGCAGGTTGAGTACCATGAAAGTGAGCGGCTGAGATGGAGTGAAAAACAGTACCATTGGAAGCACAGGCGATATGTATTTTTCGTAAAGATGAATGACATAACATGTAATCAGGAATTGAACTCTTCCTCGGCAAAGCGATAGGGTAACCTCAGCTGTTTTATGATATAGTTATGGAAACTTTCACCATTATCATAAATTAGGCCTTTCTTTTTTGGCACAAGGACAACTGAATTAACTATTTTGCTAAGAAATCTTGGGCAGAATGTTGCCTGGCTGTGGTTAAAGGAATAAGAAATAGATGTTTCTCTCCATTCTCCTCTCCTATTACATATGGGAAATGTTCATATAATTCTAATTTAAAATATTTGACAAATAGATAGACCTAAGCTACAAGTTATGTGTAACAGTAATTTTGCTTAGAGACATAACAGCTCTAACAAGATCAGACCTAAGACATCACTGGGCACTTAATCAACTGGTGAATAAGATGTAACTCTTATGCATGTATTTCTGCAATAGATACTAAGAGTTGCATGCCCAGAATCTATTTTTCCTTCTTTGCTAAGAGGGTCTCACTTTTGTTTAGGGTAGAAGTCTGCTTTTTTAAAACACGCCTCTACCAACACTTGCTTGACCTAGTTTTGTCATGGGACCTATATCTGGCCAGTGAGACTAAGTGGGAGAATTCTAGGTCAGGCTTTTTGTTTTCTTCTGATAGAGACAGACTCAGGAACTTGGGTCTTTGCTCCTTTGCACATTTCACCCTTTTCCTTGGAGGTGACACAGCCATTCTGGGACTTTGGGAACAAGTGCCACATGCTGGGTTGCTGTGAGCAGGAAGCTAGACAGAGCCTCCATCCTCCAGGAATTATCAGAGCAGCTGTGCCAGCCCTGAGCTGCCAAACTCTACCCTTTGTCTTTAGGAGAGAATAATAAACATCTTACTTGTTTAAGCAACATTAAAAGAATATGTGCTACATAGAGCCAAGTGTAATTGCTAGCAAATATAATTTTCTTCAAAGAGAGAGTTTACAAAATGCCTTTCTTTATCCTTTGTTGTAAGTTAAAAAAAAAAAGACATTTAATCAGTAGATTACATAAATTATGTTTAAATTATACTTATGCTCATTCAAACAATGGAATACAGCACCATTATAAATATGATAAGGTGGACATCAATGTGTAATGACATAAATGTTCATGATAGAGTATTAGGTGGAGAAAAAAAAGGATGTATACTAGGCTTTGTCCAACTTATTTTCATCTAAATCTTATCCATTTTTTCTTTTCAGGTCTATTGTGGTAAGTCATTGTTGTAGTAAAGGGCAAGCCATGGAGGAGATGTGTCCAGAGAACTAGTCTATGAAACACCAAGACAACATGAGTCTCCAAAGTCTGGGGTTAGTGGTTGCATGTAATGAAGAAAAATGGCATATGTTTATCCTTGAAAATCTCAAGAAACCAACTGTAAATATTTTTTAATCATAATATTATTATTTTTTCTTTTCTCCTTCTTAAGTTTATTGGCTAATGTTTTATCAAGATATACTTTGTTATTGTAAAAAATAAACAAACAAAAACAACAAAAAATACTTTTACCTTCAGTGTTAGGGAGATCAATTATTGATTGCTATTATTATCCACATAGTACTTAAATTTATTAAATAATGCTCAAGGGCTTTTTGTGGAGTGAATTTTTAGAACTCAGAAGACCTTCAGTCAGTCTCCAATTATTTTTCATGTTGGGCTCATTTACTCGCAGTCAAAAATAATTTCATAGGAGAGACCATCAAGATGGTGGAGGAGTAAGATGTGGAGATCACCTTCCTCCCCACAAGTACATCTACATGTAGAACAACTCCTACAGAACACCTACAGAACGCTGGCAGAAGACTTCAGACTTCCCAAAAGGCAAGAAATTCCCCACGTACCTGGGTAGGTCAAAAGAAAAAAGAAAAAAACAGAGACAAAAGAATAGGGACTGGACCTGCACCTCAGGGAGGAAGCTGTGAAGGAGGAAAAGTTTCCACACACTAGGAAACCCCTTCATTGGCAGAGATGGGGGTGGTGGTGGCAGGGAGGAAGCACTGGAGCCACAGAGGAGAACGCAACAACAGGGGTGTGGAGGGCAAAGCGGAGAGATTCCCAAAGAGAGGATTGGTGCTGACCAGCACTCACCATCCTGAGAGGCTTGTCGGCTCACCTGCCAGGACAGGTGGGAGCTGGGGGCTGATGCTTGGGCTTCGGTCGGATCCCAGGGAGAGGACTGGGGTTGGCAGCATGAACACAGCCTGAAGGGGCTAGTGTGCCACAGCTAGCCGGGAGGGAATCCGGGAAAAAGTCTGGAACTGCCTAAGAGGCAAGAGACCATTGTTTTGGGGTGCACAAGGAGAGGGGATTCAGAATATCACCTAAATGAGCCCCAGAGATGGGCAAAAGCTGCAGCTATCAACACGGACCCCAGAGACGGGCATGAGACGCTAAGGCTGCTGCTGCAGCCACCAAGAAGCCTGTGTGCAAGCACAGGTCACTATCCCCACGTGCCCTCCCGAGAGCCTGTGCAGCCCGCCACTGCCAGGGTCCTGTGATCCAGGGACAACATCCCTGGGAGAACACAGTGCACCCCAGGCTGGTGTAACATCACGCTGGCCTCTGCCACCACAGGCTCACCCCGCATTCCATATCCCTCCCTCCCTGTGGCCTGAGTCAGCCAGAGCCCCCTAATCAGCTGTTCCTTTAACCACATCCTGTCTGAGAGAATAACAGATGCCCTCGGGCTACCTACACACAGAGGTGGGGCCAATCCAAAACTGAACCCCAGGAGCTGTGCAAACAAAGAAGAGAAAGGGAAATCTCTCCCAGCAGCCTCAGGAGCAGCAGATTAAATCTCCACAATCAACTTGATGTATGCAACATCTCTGGAATACCTGAATAGACAACGAATCATCCCAAAATTGAGGCAGTGGACTTTGGGAGCAACTGTAGATTGGAGTGTGCTTTCTCCATCTAATTTGTTTCGGGTTTTATGTATCTTAGTTTAGTATTTAGAGTTTATTATCATGGGTAGATTTGTTTATTGATTTGGTTGCTCTCTTCCTTTTTTTTAATATACATATATATTTTTTCCTTTTTCTCTTTTTGTGAGTGTGTATGTGTATGCTTCTTTGTGTGATTTTGTCTGTATAGCTTTGCTTTTACCATTTGTCCTAGGGTCCTGTGTGTCCGTTTTGTTTTTTGCTTTTTGTGGGGTTTTTTAGTATAGTTGTTAGTGCTTGTTATCATTGGTGGATTGGTTTTATGTTTTGGTTGCTCTCCTTTTTTTTTATTACTTTTTAATATTTAATAATTTTTTTTAGTTTTTATTTCAATCACTTTTCATTTTATTTTGTTTTGTTTTGTTTTGTTTTCTTTCTTTCTTTTTTTTTTCTCCCTTTTCTTCTGAGCCGTGTGGCTGACAGGTTCTTCATGCTCCGGCCAGGTGTCAGGCCTGTGCCTCTGAGGTGGGAGAGCCAAGTTCTGGACATTGATCCACCAGAGACCTTCTGGCTCCACATAATATCAAAAGGTGAAAACTCTCCCAGAGATCTCCATCTCAATGCTAAGACCCAGCTCCACTCAACGACTAGCAAGCTACAGTGCTGGACACGCTATGCCAAACAACTAGCAAGACAGGAACACAACCCCAACCATTAGCAGAGAGGCTGCCTAACAACAGAATAAAGATGCAGACAATCCAAAACACACCACTGGACATGGTCCTGCCCACCAGAGAGACAAGATCCAGCCTCATCCACCAGAACACAAGTACCAGTCCCCTCCACCAGGAAGCCTATACAACCCAGTGAATCAACATTAGCCACTGGGAGCAGACACCAAAAACAATGGGAACTAAGAACCTGCAGTCTGCAAAAAGGAGACCCCAAACACAATAAGTTAAGCAAAATGAGAAGATCGAGAAACACATAACAGATGAAGGACCAAGGTAAAAACCCATCAGACCAAACAAATGAAGAGGAAATATGCAGTCTACCTGAAAAAAATTCAGAGTAATGATGCTAAAAATGATCCAAAATCTTGGAAATAGAATGGAGAAAATACAAGTAACATTTAACAAGGATCTAGAAGAACTAAAGAGCAAACAACAATGATGAACAACACAATAAATGAAATTAAAAATTCTCTAGAAGAAATCAATAGCAGAATAACTGAGGCAGAAGACCGGGTAAGTGACCTGGAAGAAAAAATAGTGGAAATAACTACCGGAGAGCAGAATAAAGAAAAAGGAATGAAAAGAATTGAGGACGGTTTCAGAGACCTCTGGGACAACATTAATTGCACCAACATTTGACTTACAGGGGTCCCAGAAGAAGAAGAGAAAAAGAAAGAGACTGAGAAAATATTTGAAGAGATTAAACTTGAAAACTCCCCTAATATGGGAAAGGAAATAGTTAATCGAGTCCAGGAAGCACAGAGAGTCCCATACAGGATAAATTCAAGGAGAAACATGCCAAGACAGATATTAATCAAACTATCAAAAGTTATATACAAGGAAAAAATATTAAAAGCAGCAAGGGAAAAGCAACAAATAATACACAAGGGAATCCCCATAAGGTTAAGAGCTGATTTTTCAGCAGAAACTCTGCAAGCTAGAAGGGAGTGGCAGGACATATTTAAAGTTATGAAGGAGAAAAACCTACAATCAAGATTACTCTACCCAGCAAGGATCTCATTCAGATTCGATGGGCAAATTAAAACCTTTACAGACAAGCAAAAGCTAAGAGAATTCAGCAGCACCAAACCAGCTTTACAACAAATGCTAAAGGACCTTCTCTAGGCAGGAAACACAAGAGAAGGAAAGACCTACAATAACAAACCCAAAACAATTAACAAAATGGTAATAGAAACATACATATTGATAATTATCTTAAATGTAAAGGGATTAACTGCTCCAACCAAAAAACATAGACTGGCTGAATGGATAAAAAAAAGAAGACCTGTATATATGCTGTCTACAAGAGACCCACTTAAGACCTAGGGAAACATACAGACTGAAAGTGAGGGGATGGAAACAGATATTCCGTGCAAATAGATATCAAAAGAAAGCTGGAGTAGCAATTCTCATATCAGAAAAAAATAGACTTTAAAATAAAGACTATTACAAGAGGCAAAGAAGGACACTACATAATGATCAAGGGATCTATCCAAGAAGAAGATATAACAATTGTAAATATTTATGCACCCAACATAGGAACACCTCAATACATAAGGTAAATGCTAGCAGCCATAGAAGAGGAAATCGACAGTAACACAATCACAGTAGGGTACTTTAACCCCCCACTTTCACCAATCGACAGATCATCCAAAATGAAAATAAATAAGGGAACATGAGCTTTAAATGATACATTAAACAAGATGGACTTAATTGATATTTATAGGACATTCAATCCAAAAACAACAGAATACACTTTCTTCTTAAGTGCTCATGGAACATTCTCCAGGATAGATGATATCTTGGGTCACAAATCAAGCTTTGGTAAATTTAAGAAAATTAAAATCATATCAAGTGTGCTTTCTGACCACAATGCTATGAGACTATATATCAATTACAGGAAAAAATATGGAAAAAATTCAAATACAAGGAGGCTAAACAACACACTACTAAATAATCAAGAGATCACTGAATAAATCAAAAATGAAATCAAAAACTATCTAGAAACAAATGACAATGAAAACATGATGACCCAAAACCTATGGGATGCAGCAAAAGCAGTTCTAAGAGGGAAGTTCAGCAATACAATCCTACCTCAAGAAAGAAGAAACATCTCAAATAAACAACCTAACCTTACACCTAAAGCAATTAGAGAAAGAAGAATAAAAAAACCCCAAAGTTAGCAGAAGGAAAGAAATCATAAAGATCAGATCAGAAATAAATGAAAAAGAAATGAAGGAAACGATAGCAAAGATCAATAAAACTAAAAGCTGGTACTTTGAGAAGATAAACAAAATTGATAAACCACTAGCCAGACTCATCAAGAAAAAAAGGGAAAAGACTCAAATCAATAGAATTAGAAATGAAAAAGAAGTAACAACACTGACACTGCAGAAATACAAAGGATCATGAGAGATTACTACAAGCAACTATATGCCAATAAAATGGACAACCTGGAAGAAATGGACAAATTCTTAGAAAAGCACAACCTTCCCAGACTGAACCAGGAAGAAATAGAAAATATAAACAGACCAATCACAAGCACTGAAATTGAGACTGTGATTAAAAATCTTCCAACAAAAAAAATCCCAGGACCAGATGGCTTCGAAGGAGAATTCTATCAAACATTTAGAGAAAAGCTAACACCTATCCTTCTCAAAATATAGAACTCCCACCTCCAAAATATAGCAGGGGGAGGAGCACTCCCAAATTCATTCTATGAGGCCAATATCACCCTGATACCAAAACCAGACAATGGTGTCACAAAGAAAGAAAACTACAGACCAACATCACTGATGAATATAGATGCAAAAATCCTCAACAAAATGATAGCAAACAGAATCCAACAGCACAATAAAAGGATCATACACCATGATCAAGTGGGGTTTATCCCAGGAATGCAAGGAATCTTCAATATATGCAAATCAATCAATGTGATACACCATATTAACAAATTGAAGAAGAAAAACCATATGATCATCTCAATAGATGCAGAAAAAGCTTTCAACAAAATTCATCACCCATTTATGGTAAAAACCCTCCAGAAAGTAGGCATAGAGGGAATTTACCTCAACATAATAAAGACCATATATTACAAACCCACAGCCAACATCGTTCTCAATGGTGAAAAACTGAAACCATTTCCTCTGAAATCAGGAAAAAGACAAGGTTGCCCACCCTCACCACTATTATTCAACATAGTTTTGGAAGTTTTAGCCACAGCAATCAGAGAAGAAAAAGAAATAAAAGGAATCCAAATCAGAAAAGAAGAGGTAAAGCTGTCACTGTTTGCAGATGACATGATACTATACATAGAGAATTCTAAAGATGCTACCAGAAAACTGCTAGAGCTAATCACTGAATTTGGTAAAGTAGCAGGATACAAAATTATTGCACAATAATCTCTTGCATTCCTGTACACTAATGATGAAACATCTGAAAGACAAATTAAGGAAACACTCCCATTTATATGGCAACAAAAAGAATAAAATACCTAGGAATAAACCTACCTATGGGGACAAAAGACCTGTATGCAGAAAAAAATAAGACCCTGATGAAAGAAATTAAAGATGATACAAACAGATGGAGAGATATACCATGTTCTTGGATTGGAAGAATCAACATTGTGAAAATGACTATACTCCCCAAAACAATCTACAGATTCAATGCAATCCCTATCAAACTACCAATGACAGTTTTCACAGAACTAGAACAAAAAATTTCACAATTTGTATGGAAACACAAAAGACCCCGAATAGCCAAAGTAATCTTGAGAAAGAATACTGGAGTTGGAGGAATGAGGCTCCCAGTCTTCAGACTACACTAAAGCTGCAGTAATCAAGAGAGTATGGTACTGGAACAAAAACAGAAATATAGAGCAATGGAACAGGATAGAAAGCCCAGAGATAAACCCCCACACACATAGTCACCTTATCTTTGATAAAGGAGGAAAGAATATACAATGGAGAAAGGACAGCCTCTTCAATAAGTGGTGCTGGGAAAACTGGACAGCTACATGTAAAAGAATGAAATTAGAACACTCCCTAACATCATATACAAAAATAAACTCAAAATGGATTAAAGACCTAAGTGTGAGGGCAGACACTATAAAACTCTTAGAGGAAAACATAGGCAGAACACTCTATGACATAAATCACAGTAAGATCCTTTTTGACCCACCTCTTAGAGAAATGGAAATAAAAAGAAAAATAAACAAATGGGACCTAATGAAACTTAAAAGCTTTTACACAGCCAAGGAAACCATAAACAAGATGAAAAGACAGCCCTCAGAATGTGAGAAAATATTTGTAAATGAAGCAACTGACAAATGATTAATCTCCAAAATTTACAAGCAGCTTATGCAGCTCAATATCATAAAAACAAACAACCCAATCCAAAAATGGGCAGAAGAGCTAAATAGACATTTCTCCAAAGAAGATATACAGATTGCCAACAAACACATGAAAGGATTCTCAACATCACTAATCATTAGAGAAATACAAATCAAAACTACAGTGAGGTATCATCTCACACCAGTCAGAATGGCCATCATGAAAAATAATAAATGCTGGAGAGGGTGTGGAGAAAAGGGAACCATCTTGCACTGTTGGTGGGAATGTAAATTGATACAGCCATTATGAAGAACAGTATGAAAGTTCCTTAAAAAACTAAAAACAGAACTACCATAAGACTCAGCAATCCCACTACTGAGCATATGCCCTGAGAAAACCATAATTCAAAAAGAGTCATTTACCACAATGTTCATTGCAGCTCTATTTACAATAGTCAGGACATGAAAGCAACCTAAGTGTCCATCGACAGATGAATGGATAAAGAAGATGTGGCACATATATACAATGGAATATTACTCAGCCATAAAAAGAAACAAAACTGAGTTATTTGTAGTGAGTTGAATGGACCTAGAGTCTGTCATACAGAGTCAAGTAAGAAAGAGAAAAACAAATACCGTTTTCTACCACATATACATAGAATCTAAAAAAAGAAAAAAAAATGGTTATGAAAGACCTAGTGGCAGAACAGGAATAAAGACGCAGATGTTGAGTATGGACTTGAGGACACGGGGAGGGAGAAGGGTAAGCTGGGACGAAGTGAGAGGGTGGCATGGACATATATACACTACCAAATGTAAAATAGATAGCTAGTGGGAAGCAGCCACATAGCACAGGGAGATCAGCTCGGTACTTTGTGACCACCTAGAGGGGTGGGATAGGGAGGGTGGGAGGGAGATGAAAGAGGGAGGGGATATGAGGATATATGTATATGTATAGCTGATTCACTTTGTTATAAAGCAGAAACTAACACACCATTGTAAAGCAATTATACTCCAATAAAGATGTTAAAAAAATAATAATAATTTCATAATCTGGCTTCTGAATTCACATTTGATATGCACCAGAGAACACTGTATTTTCATGTATTTTTAAATGCTCTTTAATTGCTAGATATTCAATTATAAGAAAAAAAGTAAAGTGTGAAATTACCCTGAATCCATGGGTTATGTATCTGAGCAATTGCATAAGCTGTTGGCCCTTCTATTTACAAACACATGTTTAATAACAGCAGAGCACCCAGGGTGAAGCAGAACATGGTTCAGTGCAACCTCTTATGCACACTCAACTCATAACAGTTTAGTGAACCTAAATAGCTTATTTTATAACCCTTCACATCATCTGGGCAAGAGTTATGATTAATATAAAAAATATCCACAATGCTTACATATTTTCTCCCCAAATCACTGATTAGTAAATTTATAGTCAGCTAAGAGTTTCATTTAAAAAAAATTATGGCTAGTGGTTTTGGATATTCTTTAGAAAATACTGTACTCTAGAGTTCACCACTTGATTGAATTCTGAAGGTTTTTCCTTGTGTGAATCACCACATGAAGCACAACAAAAAGAGCAATAGCAATTTTTTTTTAAGCAAAAATCTCATTGAGATTTTGTAGGGATTTTATTTATTTATTTTTTATCCCACCAACCCACCCTCAGCCATTTTTACTTATCACAATTGTCACATCTAAAATATTAAGTATCTGAAAAAGAATATATATGTGCGTGTATAACTGACTCACTTTGTTGTATACCTAAAGCTGACACAACATTGTAAATTAACTGTATTCCATTTAAAAAATGGTTATTAAAAAATAAAATAAATAAATAAAATAAAATATTGAGTATGGTGAAAACTTTTGTAATCAGAAATTCTCTCAGGCTTTATGTGTGTGTGTTTCGATTCAATATTGTACATTTCTCAAATTATTACATTTATCTAATTATATGAAAAATTTTTACATGAAAAAGTACAGCTGATTTATGTTGCTCTCTGCTATTTTCTAGGCATAATGCAGAATTGCCTGTAGGAATAATGCCCTCCTGTTGCTTTAAAAGGACAAAACTTGAAATGCCTTAAGAATAGACTCTACTTTCTTAGGTGACTGCAGATGTAATTTTGTATGACTGGTAAATTTAGGTATAATCTTTTGGGAGCATTATTTAATAATACCTTAGATATTATAACAGAGGAATGAACAGATAACACATTAGATTTCAGTTAAACCCCTTATCACACTTTATATTGATATTAGTTTCAAAATAAAATTAATTCAATATATTCTTATTGAGCTTATCGTGTTTTAAATTTAAGTTGGGTATTAAATTTTGCCCTTAGATGCAAAATCTCTCCCTAATTTTAAAGATATGATTGCACTGTCTTCTAGCTTTATTGTTGCTATTGAAAAGGTAGCTATCAGGTCAGAAGATGGCAGAATAGGAATTTTCTATCATCATCCCCCCACAAAGCACTGATTTTGACAACCACGCATGGATGAGAGCATCTTTGTAGGAATCCAGGAGTCTAGCTGAGAAGCTCCAGCACACTGAGTAAACACACTGCAGAGGGTAAGAAGAACAGTTTCAATTTCCCCACGTGACCCTTGCCCCAAAGAGGACATCTCAGGGCCAAGAGAGAAGCTCTCGACCTGTGATTTCTCTTACTGGGGAAAGTGGAAGTGTAGTGAGTGAATGCCTGGCTTCCCCAGCCATGTGGGATACTGACCAGGAGACCCATTTCTATCTCACCCTACCCGGTATACTGAGGTGATTGGCATGGCTGAGTGGCTGGAAGAGGCTGGGAGCACAGCAACCAGGGCTCAGAACACAGCAAAAGGCGTAGATTCTACTAATAGTTTCATGGACTCCATTAGGAAGCCTTGCCACGAGCTACTTGAGATGCATCACCAGCAGACGACCCCGCCCACCCCACAGCTGGCCCACAAGCATCCCCCAATGCTCCACATGCTTCATGCACCCCCTAGTGGCTGGTTCCCTACGCAAGTCCCCACAGAAGTGAGTGTGAGCATTTGCAGGAGGTTTGGGAGCACATACATAAAGCAGGTCCAGCTCTGCAGAATTGGGAGAAGGGTTACAAACTTGAGCATTTCAGGGCACTCCCATAGAGAAAATAAACTGGAGGCTCTCAACACCTAGACTGGCTTTGTAGGACCAAAAGAAAGTACACAATTTTGAGAATTCCCCCTCAAGAGGAAACAGGAGATGTGGAGCAGGTGCATGCACAGAAAAAGTCTGAGAGAGCCACAGACTCCCTTGCCAGGCTGACCAGTGAAGGTATTTCTCTCCTGAAAAGATGGTCAACGTCACTAGTCATAAGGGAAACAAAAATGAAAACTGCAACGAGATTTCATCTCACATTTGTTCGAATGGTTATTTTCAAAAAGACAGGAGGTAAGTGTTGGCAAGCATGTGAAGAAAAGGGAACCCTTGTACTTTATTGGTGGGAATATAAATCAGTGCACTGATTATGAAAAACAGTATGGAAGTTCCTCAAAAAAGTAAAAATAAAACCACCTTATGATCTAGCAATCCCACTTTTGGGTATATATCCAAAGGAAATAAAGTCACTATCTTAAAGAAATATTTGTACTCCCATGATCTTTGCAGCATTATTTATATTAATCAGGATGTGGAAACAACCCATGTGTCTGTAAGTAGGTGAACTGATAAAGAAAATGCGATATATTATATATATGAATGTGATATAATATATGATGAAATATTGTTCAGTCTTAAAGAAATCCTGACATTTAATACAACTTGGAGGTTATCATGCTAAGTTAAATAAGTCAGACACAGAAAGACAAATATTGCATGATCTCACTTATATGTGGAATCTAAAAACCCTGCACTAATAGTAAAAGAGAACAGAATGGTGGTTACTAGGAAGGTGTGCAGGAAATTGGAAAATGGGGAGATGTTTGTCAGAGAGAATAAGTTATAGTTATAAGATGAATAAGTTCTAGAGACCAATGTACAGCATGGTGACTATAGTTAAGAATAATAAATTTTATACTTGAAATTTGCTAGGAGAATAGATATCAAGTGTTCTCATTACACAAACCAAAAAAAAAAATGATAACTAAGGTGATGGATATGTTAATTATCTTGATTATGCAATCATTTCATAATGTATACATATTTCAAAACATCACATTTTATACCTTACATATTCACAATTTTTATTTGTCAATCATACTTCATTAAAGCTGGAAAAATAAAAAAAAGAAAAAGTGAAAAGAAAAAATAGTTATCATGCTAATTATTGTTTCCTTGTAAGTTGTCACTTTTTTCTCAACTCATATTAACATTTTTCTCTTTTGTCATTGGTGTTCTGCAATTTACCACAATACAGCTGGAAGGGTAACTTTTTATTTATCAGACTGGAATTAAAAGTGCTTCCTAAGTCTGGCAATTTGGTAATTCTGATTTCAGAATCTGACTTTCTGGAAAATTCTCAACCATTATTTCTGATTTTGGTTTTCTTCATTCTATATATTATCTCCATTTAAATGTAAGTCCAGTTAAACTTACTTTGAATTTATCTTCCACAGTACTCAAACTTCCTTTTGCATTCCCCAACTCTTTTTTTTTTTTTAATTTTTATTTATTTATTTATTTATTTATTTTATTTTCGGCTGTGCTGGGTCTTTGTTTCTGTGCGAGGGCTTTCTCTAGTTGTGGCGAGCGGGGGCCACTCTTCATCGCAGTGCGCAGGCCTCTCACTGTCACGGCCTCTCTTGTTGTGGAGCACAAGCTCCAGACGCGCAGGCTCAGTAGTTGTGGCTCACGGGCCTCGTTGCTCCGCGGCATGTGGGATCTTCCCAGACCAGGGATCGAACCCATGTCCCCTGCATTGGCAGGCAGATTCTCAACCACTGCGCCACCAGGGAAGCCCCCCCACCCCCCCCACCAACTCTTTTTCTTTGTTACATATCAATAAGTTTTAAAATTTATATTCTAAAGATCTAACTCTTTTTAATCTCTTGTAATACCCGTTTATCAGTTATTTTTATTTTCTTGAAATTTCCATTTGCTTTGAGCCTACATTTTATTTCATATATATATTTTTATTTCATATTCTGTTCCCGATAATCTCAAATTTTTGGAGGTCTGATTCTGCTGTTTTTACCTTCTGCAAGTTCTCACATATTATGACGTTTCCTTGTGTATCTTGAGATTTGTGACTGTGAGTCCTGTTTGGGGGATATCTGTGGGAATTCATTGAGGACTCCTTCAGAGGAAAGTTACACTGTTTTTGTTAGGCACTTGTACAGGGCCACAGTATCTCAAGTTACTTTTGTAATTCTAATCTGAGACAAGCAAATTTCCTTTTTATTGGACTTACTGGTGGAAATTCTTTCTAATTTAATCTTTCTCCTTAAATTGTTGTTCTTTGAGAATCTTACCCTTATTCTAGGATGTCTAACCTGAATCCAGGATTTTGCCCATGCCCTGTGCACTAACCCCCGCCCCCAAACTGCAGTTCTAGGCCACTAGGGATGGTAGATTTCCTACGGGGATTCTCAGCTGCCTCCTTTGCTAGTTTCTCAAAATTAAATTTCCGCTTAGTTCTTAATCTCAAAATATTTCACCTATTTTCTCGAAAACTTCTTAGACGTTAAATAAAATGGCGTTTTTTCTTTCAAGCATTTTAGATTTTTTTCTGAGGAAATTATAGCGTATTAATCTCCAGTATCAGCAGAAAGTGCTGAATATCAATTGAAGTGCTAAATTGATATCCAATGCTTAATAGCACAAGAAGATTCTCTAATTGAAATTAAATAACCCTTGACTTATATTGAATAAAAACAAAAAACATATTTCTCAGATTTTATGATTCATTTTAATACCTTTCTTGTCAAGTAAATAACCTGCTTAAGAAACTTATAATTGGCCTCAGTTTTTGATCTCAAAAAATCTAAACTCTTTACTTCTTAGGCCCTCTGATGTTTATCCCAACCTTATTCCTTTACTATATGATTCTTACTAAAATGCATAAAAAGAAAATTTCAGTAAGTTAAAAATATCACCCTTACATCAATATAGAAATGAACATGTTTCAAAGGTGTATTTACTCATTAATCAGAACTACTAGGTTAGGAGGGCTGGTTGCAGGAGCGTTTAAGGAAAGATATATTGAAATAAGTTTGCTAAGTCAAAAACAAACCTCTTCAGTGTCCTAAAAGAAAGGAAACATGAGGACAGATGTTATCTTTTACTGTCCAGAAATTATTTGCCTCTCTACAGGAAAAAATCTGTAAATTAGCATGTAACATCACAAAATTTCAGCCCTAACCAATAATAAATGCCAAGTAAGACATAGGCACAATCCCCTAAAGAATTAAATAAGATTTGGTTGACTCTGTTAAACAATGGCATTGGTTTCATGGCATTGAAAGGACATGCAGTTTTTATTTTGCCTTACTTCTAAGTAGTGGATCATTTTTTTTTTTTTTCATTACAAATGTAAAGTCTATGAGGGTAGGGGCTTTACAATTCTTGTCCAGTCTTCCATGACTAGTGCACAGTAGAGTGGTCTGACACATATTAGTTGCTCAGAAAATATGTTGAAATAATGAATCAATGAAACTGACCTACTCTCTATGCCTTTTTTTCATCTATTTATCTAAATTACGGCATCCCCACTCTATCAGACCTGAAGCTCCCTTTAATATAAAATATTTGGTAATGTCCTATGGAATAATGTGGAATGAAAGTCACAGATAATATAAAATAGCCATTTGGAAAAATTATGTCCTACTATAACATAAGGGAAACTTTAAATGAGAATAATTTATTTAAAATAACACATATTTCATTATGTAGTCAAATAGGAACAGCTACACTAAAAGAAAAATAAATTGGTCAGATGCTTGCTTTTATATGTAGACTCACTGACAATATGGACGTTAGAGACAGATTGGTACAGATGTTAGATTTGTGACTCAAATTCCACGACTGATTGCCATGAATGCCGTGATTTTTTAAATGATGAATAACTTTTAGTATAAGTTCCAAACAAAACAAAAGTCAACCGTCCCTCTTTACTGCAGTCCTGGATTTTCACTGTTCATTAAAAAAAATTACTTTGTGTTTAAATATAAAATAGAGTTTTATGTTCATAATCATACACGGGGTTTTCAGTCACCAACCAAAAGATCATTAGAAAGCTGCATGAGATGCAGTGTACTTTGTGAAGGATTTACTGTATTTTAAGTCTTGTTTGTACAAGAGGACTATCAGACCTCCACCTATTAAATGCTAATGAAGTTCCTTATCACTGCAGCAACCAAATTCCACTTCCCCAAAAACACATTATCAAAATATTCCTAAGCTTGTATTTCCCCATTTCAGGACCACTGATTGAGGCATATTTACCAATTTTTAAAGGGTCAATTTGAACAATATATCTTCATGAGTATTTCCCAGTGATTTCTGTGACTATTATCCTCTCATTTCTCCAGCACTTGACAACTTTTAAAGTTTGTATATACAGTGAAGTGATCAAGAGTGTGTGCTCTGTAATCTCCTTGTCTGCGTTTCTATCTCAGACGCCCACTGTGTCCCTGGGCACTTCATCTACCGTGTCTGTGTTTCTCTTTTCTCATTTGTGAAAAGTGAATTAAATCGGCAGCTATCTCACTGGGTTGTTGTGATGAATAAATTCACATCAATTACAAGATTGAAGAGTTATCTCAGTTCATATTAACTTTTTTTTTCTTCTAGTTAGTACCAGTCAGTTGGTCTTTTAAATATGCACCACTAGTCTTGTTTCTTTAAATAGATGGCAAGCTCCTTGAAGGCAGGGCATTTGAAAAATGGTGGATAAACTGTTGATAACTGATACATATTTATTAATTATGTTTATTTAGTTTGAGCCATTACAGAAGCATAATATTTGCATAACAAAACTCTTGAAAATATGAGTTAGAATTGCAAAGCATTCTACAAATATTCCCACAAAAGAAACATTAGTTCAAAGAAGAGTGCTCAAAAGCAGAGGAAACTAAAAATATTTTTCTCTTTGTTACTGATTTACAGAATGCCTTTGGCCAAGTCACTGAGCTGCTCTATATTCTCACATTTCCCACAACCAGGTGCAGATGTAACACCTGCTCATTCCCTCTCTCTTGGGAATGTTGTAAAGTTAGATAATGTGTATGAAGCCTTTGTTCCCAGGCCAGGGTACAATTATCTGTCCTCTTATTAAAATTCCTCTCTCCTGTGACATTATAAAAGGTCTTAGGAATCATGTCTTCCTATGGATTTTCTCTGCTAGAAGAAGGTGTGTCTGCTCTTTTTTCTTAACCTCTGAACAATAGAAAATATTCATTACTTTATTAAAGAGTTGGATAGTATTACCTAAAGCTTCAAGTGTCCCCACCATCAGCTTTTATGATTCCCATAAAAAAGTTCAGGAGCAAGCACTGAACTTGGATGGTAGAGAGCCTTGGTTTTATATTCTCATCTTTCACAGTGAAACATTAACTGTCAAATTAACTATAGACATTTCTCCAAAGAAGATATGCAGATAGCCAACAAACACATGAAACAATGCTCAACATCACTAATCATTAGAGAAATGCAAATCAAAACTACAATGAGATATCACCTCACACCACTCAGAATGGCCATCATCAAAAAATCCACAAACAGTAAATGCTGGAGAGGGTGTGGAGAAAAGGGAACCATCTTGCACTGTTGGTGGGAATGTAAATTGATACAGTCACTATGGAGAACAGTTTGGAGGTTCCTTAAAAAAATAAAAATAGAACTACCATATGACCCAGCAATCCCACTACTGGGCATATACCCTGAGAAAATCATAATTCAAAAAGAGTCATGTACCACAATGTTCATTGCAGCACTATTTACAATAGTCAGGACATGGAAGCAACCTAAATGTCCATCATCGGATGAATGGATAAAGAAGATGTGGCACATATATACAATGGACTATTACTCAGCCATAAAAAGAAACAAAATTGAGTTATTTGTAGTGATGTAGATAGACCTAGAGTCTGTCATACAGCGTGAAGTAAGCCAGAAAGAGAAAAACAAATACCATATGCTAACAGATATATATGGAATCTAAAAAAAAAAAAAAAAAGGTTCTGAAGAACCTAAGGGCAGGACAGGAATAAAGACGCAGACATAGAGAATGGACTTGAGGACACGGGGAGGGGGAAGGGTAAGCTGGGATGAAGTGAGAGAGTGGCAATGACATATATACACTACCAATGTAAAATAGATAGCTAGTGGGAAGCAGCCGCATAGCACAGGGAGATCAGCTCGGTGCTTTGTTACCACCTAGAGGGATGGGATAGGGAAGGTGGGAGGGAGATGCAAGAGGGAGGAGGTATGGGGGTATATGTATATGTATAGCTGATTCACTTTGTTATAAAGCAGAAACTAACACACCATTGTAAAGCAATTATACTCTAATAATGATGTTTAAAAAAAAACACAAAAGAACCCAAAAAAACTATGGAAGAAACTGACAATTTTCCAACTCTATGCAATTAAATTAGTTAATTAACTAATTAAATTAATTAGTGTCAATTGTTACTGATTTTTAATTTGTTTTTGTAAGATAAATTCATACTTTTTTAAAAAATTAATTATTTATTTATTTAGTCTGCACCAGGTCTTTGTTGCAGCATGCAGACTTCTTAGTTGCGGCATGCATGTGGGATCTAGTTCCCTGACTAGGGTTTGAACCCAGGCCCTCTGCATTGGGAGCGAGAAGTCTTACCCACTGGACCATGAGGGACGTCCCAATTCATACGTTTTTAAGGCTAAAGAAGCCCTTAACTTGGATTGAACAAAATGCAACAGATTTAAGCTGGCATATGGTAATCAGATGTGGCTCTGAGGCCACACTGCTTGAGGCTGAATCTTGGCTTTACCTATTAGCTGGATGACACTGCACCTTAGTGTGTCATGTATTCTCTTCCAAAAGATGGAATTGAAGACGATGTCAACCCCATAGGGTAATTTTGAGTGCCAATGATGATAAGTAATGCATAGATCACATAGGAAATAATAGTACATATCTTTGTGACATGTCAGAGTGCTAGGTAAGTATTGATATTAACTATGATTCTCTGGGATGGGGGCCTTTCCTCTGCAATGCATGCTGTTTCTGGCCTCTACTCACTGGATGTCAGCAGAATCTTCCCAGTTTGAATCAAAAATATCTCCATATATTGTCAAATGTCCCATGGGGAAGAATAACCTCTGATTGAGAACCACTGTTTTGTATTATAATAGATTTTATGGGGAGGGGATGGAACAATTTCGAAATGACATAGTCCCTGAAGACCATAAGCAAACAGTCCAATGGGGGGGAGAGACCTTTGAAGCATAGAATCTGAACTGAGACACATCAGAACTTGAATTCAGGTGCTGAACATTGTTCACTGTCTCTAGTTTCTTCATTTTCTTATCTGTAAAATGCAGATAACCATTAGAACTAAGCAGATAATTCGAGAATTTGGCTGGTGGCAAAATAAGTGTATAAAATTAATGATTTTCTTATTTTACAGTTAAAAATTATAATGGATAAAAGACCTAAATCATAAGAGCAACAAATATAAAATTAGGAATAAAATTAACAAAATAAAAACACCCCAAATGTAAGCTACACACAGTAATTACTTAGGGTTATAAATTAGGAAACTGATATGAATCTTTAATATTGGAAACTGTTGGTCATTTTCCATGTAATAATACCATTTACATAAATGCTTTCAGAATCCAGTATGGTCTTTTCTGTTGTTAATTTAACAAAACTATTTTAAAGTTCATCTGGAAAAAATCCGAAAGTATTTAAGAAGTAGAAAACAGGAGATTTTTAAAGCTTTTTAAAGAAAATTGCAATAATTAAAATGTTATGTTATTAATGCAAAAACAGACTAAAGAGAAATTCATCCCAATTACAAAAGAAGACAAATAATATAAATAGATCTGTAGCAAATTAAATTGTAGAGATCCATGAGGCAGAATAGAAAGTCCAGAAACAATTTAAGTACGTTTTCAATAAATTAAAAAAAAATATCTGCTGAACCCATACTATGTTCCTGGAAGTGGTCTAAATATCGGGGGTATATTAGTTATAAAACAGAATATGTCCTTGTTCTCTTAGATTTTCCCTAGAATAGGCAGGAAAAACAATTAAAAAAATCAACTCATAGATTTGTTATATACTGTCTGGTAGTGATAAGTGATTTGAAAAAGCATAAAAGAGAGTAAAGTCACAGTCATAAAGGATTTCCAATTTAGGCAGGGTGGTCTCTGGTCAGAGAAGTCTTCTTTTAATAAATAACTTTTAAGCAGAGATCTCATAAAAAAGCAGACAGGGAACCCCACACATATCTGAAGGTAGAGCATGGAGGGCTTTGGGGCCAGACCAGTGGGAGATTAAGTCAAAGAACTAACTGGGTACCAAATATGATAGGGATGCTGGATTTTATTCTAAGTGTGATAGAAAGCCTCACGAAGAAGGAAGAAACATAATCTGTGAAAAATAAAGAGTAACAGGGAAAACCACAGCAGTAAGAATAATTTGAAAGCAGCATCGGTAGTTTGGTCGATTGGACCATGACATTTGTGGTGGAGGAGATGAGAAATAGCTAGACTTGGGATTTGAAGATAGAGCATTAAGAATTGCTAACGAATTATATGCTGGATGTGAGACAAAAAGGTGAGTTTATGGTTACCTTCAACATTTTTGGTCTGAGAAACTGAGCTGCAGAGGTTGCATTTACTGAGACAGGGAAGGAATAATTTGGGAAAGTTTGGGTAATCAAGAATTTGGCTCCGAACAAATTATGTTTGAGATATCTATTGGACCCCAATGTGGAGAAATGTTTAATAGGTTGTTAGATAGATGGGTCCAAGTTCAAGGAAGTTACAGCAACTGGAGACACAAATTTGGAAATGATTTTAAAGCCACAGTCTGGATGAGGTCACCAAGAGTGAACATGCAAATGAAGAAGTGTAGAGTTCCAGGGTGCTGGGTGCTTCAAGCATAAGGAAATGATATACACGTGTATTCATTTCCCATTGCTGCTGTAATAAATTACCACAAACACAGAGTTTTACACATCATAAATCTATTATCTTACAGTTCTGGAGGTCAGAGGTCCAAAACAGGTCTCAGTGGACAACGTCAAGGTGTTGGCAGGGCTAGGGTCTTTCTGGAGGCTCTGGGGAGAATCTGTTTCTTTGCTTTTTCCAATTCCTAGAGGCTGGGTGCACTCCCTAGCTTATGACCTCCACGCTCCATCTTGAAAACCAACGTCTGGCTATTCTTCACATACTGTCTTCTCTCTGGTTCTTTTTCTTCTGCTTCCCACATTTGAGGACCCTCTTGACTACCTTGGACCTATTCATGTGATCCAGGATAATCCCCCTATCTTAAAGTTATCTGCATCCTGCCCATCTAGGTCATCACAGAGCACCGAGCTGAGCTCTGGTCAAAGAGGGAGGGAATATATGTATACATATAGCTGATTCACTTCGTTGTACAGCAGAAACTAACACAATATTGTAAAGTAATTATTCTCCAATTAAAAAAATTTTTTTTAATAAAAATAAAAACTGGAACACTCAAGTCGCAAAAAAAAAAAATGTTATCTACCATCATCTAAGTTCATCTGCAAGTTTAATTCTTCTTTTTCATGTAACTAAACTTATGGACATCTTTGGAAGACCACTATTCTCCTTACTACAGTCTGTGATAACGGCAACATGTTACAAAAAAAAAAAAGGAGAAAACAATAAAAGGTGTAGAGGTGTAGATATAACTGGCTAAAAATATGAAAAAAAAAGAATTAGTGTGAATTTCTTATCTCACATCATATATTGATTTAATAATCAAAGCATTAAAATTTTCGTGTAAAAAATAAGAATCTTCTTGAGAACTAGAATAGTTTATAGAAGAGTGTACTGAGGAATTCAATAAAAGCATGATGGAAAATATTAACTGATTTGACTGTGGTGCATCAGTATTGTATGAAGCATGTATGTCAAAGCAAAGAATAAGTAAAATCAAAAAAGGCAGGCAGCAAACAAAACCATAATATAGGATGTTGGAAATGGAAGCAGCCTTTTCAGTGCTTTTGTGGCCATCTCAGGATATTCAGCCTTGACTTTAATCCAGAACGTATGGAGATTTGAAGTTGTCTCAAACATACTTTTTAAGGCCACCGTCATTTGCGATCTCAAGCAGTTGATCCTCTTCTAGCACGGACAAAGTTGATTCACCTGGCTTATTCATAAACAGGTCGTGGACCCATTCCTTCCCAGTTCGAGGGTCTTTTGTGGTTGGGAAGTAATGCTCAAACTCTTTTGAAAGCTGAGATATGTGATCATGTACCAGCTGGGAGAAAGAAGGCCCTGGCTCAGTCTCTTTCAAAATCTCTGCTAATGTTTGAAACATGTCAAAAATTCCAGTGTTCACTCGTCACCCCCATAATTCCAGTTTGGCTTTGAATGCAGCCACTTTATCTGTCGACTTGAACACAGTTGTTGTTCTCCCTTGAAGTGACAGATTATGTTCGTTGAGCAGGTTGAATATGTCACACAAGTAAGCAAGTTTTGCAACCCATTCTGTGTCACTGAAATGTGCTGCCAGTGGTGACTGTTTTTCTAAAAGAAATCTCTGGAGCGGCTCTCATAACTCAAAAACTCTGACCAGTGATCTACCTTTAGAAAGCCATCTCATTTCTATGTATAAGAGAAGACGTGTGTGCTCTGTGTCCATCTCCTCACAGAGCAGCACGAACAGACGTGAGTTAAGGGCATGTACGTTAATGTGGATGATAATTTTAATCACATCCTGCAAAATGTTGCTAAGTTCAGGTAACGTTTTTTGGCTAACCAGCATTTCTCTATGGATGACACAGTGCGTAGACTCACATTCAGAAGCAACCTCTTTGACTCGAGTAGTGAAAGCAGAAAGCTGTCCAGTCATGGCAGCCTCTCTGTCTGTGCATATACTGACACAAAATGACCAGTTCTGTTTTCTTAATATGTAATCATTCAAAGACTTGAAGAGTTCTGCAGCTGTGGTGTTGACTGGCAACAAAAGTGCACATAACATATCCTCACGCACATCCTCCTGAAAAATATATCACACGAAAACAAGCATTGTTGCCTTGTTGTCAACATCGGTAGACTCATCAACCTCGATTGCGTACCACGGTGACTCATTAATCTTCGCTAACAATTGTGCCTCAATACCCTCTGCTATTTCATCAATTCGTCTAGTTTTGGTGCTATCCTAAAGAGGAACACGTGCCACCTTTTGAGCTGCAGCCTCTCCTAAAAGTTCATGACAAATGTCCTTAGCAGCAGGCAATAGTAAAGGGCTTCTTAGCTTTAGCAATGCGGTTAGCCACTAAGAACGATGCTCTCAGTGCGGACGCATTTGATAAAGTCGTGGGTGGCCTTCAATAATTGCTTCTGTTCTTTGTGTTCACGTTTATTTCTTTTGAAATACTCCAAAGGCTTGTCTTTTGCTGCAGGGTGCTTGGTCTCTATGTGGCAAAGCAGTTTTGAAGGTTTCATGGCTTTGTTGGATAGTCGGTCGCCTTATATTATACAAAGTGGGCTTGGAGAATGTGAATCACCTGTTGCAATGAACCGGTAATTTAAGTAGGACTCTTGGTATTTTCTTTTAAATGTAGCTTTCTTTTTGTCGGCAGTATTAGAGTCTTCTGCTGTCTCATCATTGGGTCTTTCCCGGTTTTCAAAGAAGCTCTCCAGCAACATTTGTTTTTTACTCATTTTGTCTAAGGTTAGCTTGTGGGCTTACCAAAGCTGTGACTGAGAAAAGTGCATAGTGTGGGAAAGAGGTTCGGAGGGAAGCGGTAAATAAAATAATGGGCAAGCCACATGTGGACTAAAATAAGTGCCAGATTCTGACTTAAAGCCTGCCACCAGATGCAGCTGTACAATTGAAGTATAGCAACTCACCTGACACTATAAAGCCTGCCACCAGATGCAGCTTGTCACTTGCCACTCACTGATAGGGCTTTGATATGAGTCTGTAAGCAACTGATTTATCATGGTCTCTGTGCAGTCAAACCTCTCTGCTAATGATAATCTGTATTTGCAGCCATCCCCAGCGCTAGCATCACAGCCTCAGCTCCACCTCAGATCATCAGGCATTAGATTCTCATAAGGCGCATGCAACCTAGATCTCTCATGTGTGCAGTTCATAGTAGGGTTCACACTCCTATGAGATTATAATGCCACTGCTGATCTGACAGCAGGCGGAGCTCAGGCGGTAGTGCGAGCAATGGGGAGCAGCTGTAAATACAGATGGAGCTTCGCTCACCGGGCAGTGTGGCCCTGTTCCTAGTAGGCCATGGACTGCTACTGGCCCGTGGTGGGGGGGGTTGGGGACCCCTGCTATAAAATAACTGAACAGTACTCCTCAACTTTTAAGGTCATCATATACAAGGAAAGTCTGAGAAACTGTCATGACCAAAAGGGATCTAAGGAAACATTACAACCAAAGGTAATGTGGTATGCTGGATGGGATCTTGGAACAGAGTAAGAATAATAGCTAAAAACTAAGAAAATCTGAATAAACTATGAACTTTAGTTGCTAATAATGTATAAGTATTGGTTTATTAATTGTGACCAATATCCCATACCGATGAATGATGTTAGTAACAGATGAAACTGGGTAAGAAGTATGGAAACTCCCTGTATTAGCTTTTCAATTTTTTCTAAATTTAAAATTATTTAAAAAAATAAACTATATATAAAATATGACAAAATGGACTGTTTATCTCAAAAAAGTCATAAAATTAATTATTGAATGGATACATTTTGATCAATTTTTGATTATAAAATTAGTATATGGAAAATTTATTTACCATATTTAACGTTAACCAATTTTTGTTAATATGTCATTTAACCCATTTATACCAAAGAGGAAACCAAGGGTTAGAAAGGTCCTTTGGTATTGTTTAAACTGATGCCGTGTGAACCTGAGAGTCTCCAAAATATTTGCAGACACATCTGCTCAATGAGAGTTTTTAGTTATGATGGATTATCTAGATGACAACTGCAATTATGACTGACCCAAGTGATTGACCCAAATGATTATCTAAATTGAAAATGTTAAACATGTAATGTGCTTGATGTGCATCTGACTTCTTTCAGGTTGGCTTCTCCAAATTTTAAATTAAGAATATTTGGTCAGTAATACAGTTACTGGTTGAATTATTTTTACTATTTATACAGATATAGGATTTTTTGCAGTGATAAGTTTCAGTTTAAAGAAATTCAACACTAGGTTTTAGTTTTTTAAATCATGTGGTAGAGACATTGATTTGCCTTCATGAAAATGACATTTTACACTGGAATAATTTTCAAAATGAAGGTCAAATGTGGTCATGGTACACTGTGCACATGTAGAGTTCATAGTCAAAAAGCCAGTTAGTGGGATATTGAGCCTTACAATATGCAGAGACATTCAGGCAAAATCAAATGAAAGAAAGAACTTGCTGAAATTTTCTCATATTTGGATCAAACGTAATAAGCAGATCTGATCTTTGTGTAGCTCATTAGTAAACATAGATATAAATAGGCAGTAAAGAACAGTACATTTTAATTTGCCATATTTTACTTAGGGGCATGCTTTCAAGTGTTTTGACTTATTAAAATATTGAATCAGATTAAGAATAATTTTATTGTTAAAATTAAAAAATGATAATGATAAATGAATGTTTCAAGTAATGGTGCATCATATTCAAAATCTGACAAAAAAATGACAAGTGGAGGACAAATTATGGAAGTGTAGCTTTCTGCTAGTATTTCTAACATCCAGAATTTAGTTTCAAAATTTAATATTATCTACCGTATAAAAGTAATTATAATTTAAAGTTTATCAATTGTGCAGTCTTGCTTGTAATTAATTTGTTAATTTATTTTGGTTTCATGGTTTTTGTAAGAACCGTAAGCATAAAAGTTTGTACCACATTTATGTCTGAACATAATTGAAGTAGTATAGTATTATAATAAAAAAAAATTAACTTATTTTTCAAAGGTATTTGAACATAATTTACAGTTAGAAGCACTGTGCTAATACTCCAGTTGAGGAGTTTTCAATTATAATTGGTAAATGTCATGCCCTTACCCTGCTTTTTAAGAAATAACATTGCCTAATTGCAGAGAGATAAGAGCAAAACATTCATCATTTTTATTTCAAAGCCGTTCACCACCTACTCACATAAGACTGAGTTTAACCAGCAATGTACAATATTTACACTGCAGGTTCTTGTCAAGGAGTATAACCTCAAACTCACTCTCAAGTCTCAAAAGCTCTACTGAAAGAATTAATATTAATGTAAAATTACCTTGAGGATATACAACCCATCCATTCATATAGATCAGTGAGTCTGTCTTAGCTGCATACTAAAATCACCTAAGGCACTTAAAAAATACTGATGCCTGGCTCCCATCTTGAGCTATTTTGATTTAATTGGTTGGATGTGGGACTTGATATGGTTAATAAGTTCCCTTATATGATTGGAATTAAAAAGCAAAAAACAAGAACCACTGGAATAGAAACTAGAAAGCAGTGTTTCTGATCCCAGTCTGCATATTAGTATCACAGGAGGTGCTTTCAAAATAGTGATGCAACTATAACAAAATATAACAAAAACAAAAATTCTGACACTAGGGCCCTACCCCCTGATTCTGGTTTAATGGGTCTGTGGTGGGACCCAATTTGCTGATATTGTTTCAAAGCTCCTACAGGTGATTCTAATGTAAAGTCAGGGCTGAGAACCATAGCTCCAAGATCTGGGCCACCTTATTTAGACTCCTGTAGAAGAAGAACACTTGGTCAAATGTGTCTACTATACTTACTGCAGGGATGTTGTTCATTGCATTCCACAGTGAAAGAGATTTCTTTCTGGTGTCATAAGCAAGAAGAGTTATGCAACTCCTGAAGAAATGTATTTGTTTTTATTGCCTGGACACTCTGCATTACTGCTAAAAGGCTTAGGTGCAAATTCAAGGCCAATGCTTAGCAAATGGGGAACATATGTTGTGGACAAACTTCATGTCATTTTTATCTTCTATTTCCTATTCTTGTGGTACCCTGTCCCCCAAAATTCCATTTTCTTTTCATTAATCACAAGGATTCTTGTTTTGTTTTCCTTTTTTTAACAAGTCTTCTTCAATTATTTCTGCTGCCTTATGAGACTGAAAAAAGAAAGGAGAGAAGGAAATGGGAGGGAGGAAGATAAATTCAAGGATTTTTATAGCATATACTCAACTGTGTGCAGAAGCAAAAAAGACACACGTTTAACACAGGTTTGCATTAGAGTGGACTCAAATTTCCCTGACTGGATTCACAGAAAAGTCCATTTGAAATACTGGCATGTAAGTAGCCTTAAAACAGTTGGAATTTGAGTAATAATGAAAGATAATAAATTTGATAGACTAGTTGGTGGTATTAAACCTAATTTAGTTGGATTTTAGATTACCCCCAAATGTATTCCTGGAATAGAACTTTTTTTTTTTTTTTTTTTTAACAAATGAGATGTTTAAATTGTTACGTAGTATATTTCATTACATAAATCCAGTCTTTAACTCTGTAGAAAAGTATTCAAACTGTGAATTTATAATTTAGGAAGATATAATTAAATGCCAATCCTTAAATTAGTGGATGGCCTAACTAAATGAAGCATTGTATTTATTAATTAATTCATTATTCATTCAAACAATATTTCCTGGGCAGGTTACTACTGCCCGAATCTGGGTCAGCCTCTCTGCTATGCAGTGTGATTCTAGCTGTTAACAAAATAGATGGTCTCTGTTCGCATAGAATCTATACTCTAGATGGGAAACAGACTTAAATGAACATAAATAGAAATGTATATTCATTTAGAACTGGTGAAAAATGTTATGGAGAAAAATGCATATTATTATAAAAGACTAAAACAATGGCAGAGATAGTGGGTGGAATTGGAGTGTAATATATTCTGATAGTTCAGAAGTTTCTCTTGTGACAAAATTTGGATCAAAATCTAAAGGAGAATGAATAATTCTCAAGTGGGCAATGTGTATGTGTTGACATGAGTGAGGGGAATTGGGAAACCTCTTTATGTAGAGGGGATAGCATACATTAAAGTCAATAAAAGAATAAAAAATTCTATATATGCATGTGTATTCATACATTTACTTACATACAATTTCAAATCAATCTAACAGGCGTTCAATTCAAACTTTTTCCATTCACTTGTACTTGTTAAAACTTGAACTGGACAAGGAGGGAGACAGATCAGTAACTTTCAAAATAGAATACAATAAGTTAGCAGAATATCTGAACATTTTAAGGAGTGAAACTCTTGAAGGGGGAGAAAAATAAGGCAAAATGAGGATGCTTTGTGAATCCTAATTCTTTCATTCTGATGTTCTACCTCCACTCCTATTTACTTGAAGCTGATGCTGCAAGTAAAACTCAGACACATTTTTGCAAAAGTCCCTCAACCTAAATTAGATTCTCTAAGACCTCAGAACAAGTCTCAAGAGGACATGAGGATAGAGTAAGTCAGCAGTCTGTACTGTCAGATTCCTCTCACTGATGGTGATCTAATCATAGACAATTTGTGTTCATAATGGAGGTGTGGATTCTTACATATATGTACAGTCCAGACTATTCCTATGAGCTCCACAAAATCTAATTTCCTATGTTCTTTACTGGGATGGCTCACAGGCTACTCAACTTCACATCTGAAACTTAACTCTTGACCTGTTTCTACAAGGTCACCGATTCTTCAGTGTCTCACACCTCAGTACTTGCATCCCTGGGTACAATGGTGCTCATACCAATGGTATGACAGTCATCTCTGACACATTTCCCCACCTCTAGTCCATCACTCACCCTTGTCAGTTATAACTCCTATACATAGCACAATCTGTCCTGTCCTCTACATTGCACTATTGATACTTCTAACTTAACTTCCATCATCTCTCATTTGGATTATTGCAGTAACCCTCTAACTGGTTTCTTCATGTTCAACTGTATGCCTTTCTAGTTTATTCCCACCAAATAGCAATGTTTTCAAAAAAGTTTTATTGGAGTATAGTTGATTTACAATGTTGTGTTAGTTTCAAGTGTACAGCAAAGTGAATCAGTTATACATATACATATATCCACTCTTTTTTATTCTCTTTTCCATATAGGCCATTACAGAGTATTGCGTGGAGTTCCCTGTGCTATACAGTAGGTCCTTAATAGTTAGTATGTTTTTTAATGCAGTTTTGATCATGTCAGTTCGATGCTTAAAATCTTTAACTGATTTTGCTTTGATCTTCTGAGAAGATTATTAAATGGTTCACTTGCCCTACGTATCTGGACTTTGCCTATATTTGCAGCCTCATCTGCCCATCAGCAGTTCTCACTTCCCTCTTGCTCAAGGTCTTCCAGCTGCATTAGCTCCAAGCTCTCTTTGGCCTCAGTGCCTCCACCCAGACACTCTCTTATGCCCAGAATGCTCTTTAACCCACTCTTTATCTGATGGTCTGGCTAATTCCTACTCAAGCTTCAGGTTATGGCTTAAATATCACTTTGTCAGAGAGTCTTTTCTTCACCTTGTAATTAAAATTGAGGTCTCATCTGTTTACACTCTCTTTATACCCTGTTTTCTATACCCTATATTTTTTATCTATAGCTGTATCTCAATTTGTAATTACATATTTTTGTGCTTGCAATTGCTTGTTTAATATTTACTACTCTCACCAAAATGTAAGCTCTGTAAAGACATGGGATGGAGTCATGTTTAGAAGATATGTATTAAAATTGGGCAGGGGTCAAGCCAAGGATTGCTCTTTTGCATTCTGCTAAGGGATTTGTATTTTATCTTGGAGGAAATAGAGAACTATTGAAAAAATTTAAGCAAGGTGGTGGCATGTTCAGAATTTGATTCAGCAAAGTCTTTATGGTCCCTAGTGGAGGTTGAGCGACATAAGAGTAATACCAGAGGCAAGGAGACTAGGTAAAACATTATTGAAATGATTCAAGTAGGAATGTTGAAAGGCAAACTAAGGCATAGTGATGTTAGAACAGGAAACATATTTAATGAATTATAATAAGGTGTCAATCAATAGTTGGGCTCCCAGGGAAGCAGACTCTGAGGTGGAGATTAGATTGTGCATTGGGTTTTATAGAGTGCTCTTGGGATCAACACTTAAGGGAAAGAAGGGAAGGAAGAGAATTGGAAATAAGAAGTCAAGTTGTAGTACAGACTCAGTGAAATCATAAGCTAGCCTCACAGTGAACTCTGGAGCTGGGATTGCCCCTTAGAGTTAACCCCTAGTTGGGGCTAGTGGGCTAGACCTTTACACTCCTATATTGATCAGTCATTCATTGGATATAGGCTGTCCCCATGAATGGGGAATGCTTTGGGTGAGATAGCTGTTTTCAGGCAATACCTGAAGGTGGCTGACAGGTGAGATCATTTTGCTGTTGGCACTCTTAGCAGGTGGAAGAGGCATTTGGGTGCATAAGAGCTCCACAGGTTCCTATTGACTGAGGGGCTGAGAGAAACAAAGAAACCTGGGTGATAAACAGAGTGAGGCCTGCGCTGAAGATAAAAGATTAGAAACTTATAGCCCAATAAGACATAGCAGAAACTATGGCCCTTGGTGAAACTCCCTAGAAAGCATGTGCTGGGAGAAAAGAGTATTGAGGTATATATGGAAGCCTGAAAAAACCAGACAAAGCAAACCTGGGTCAGGGCACTTATGGAATGAAAAGACTGAGGATGAGCATGTAGAGAAGTGGTAAGCAGGATAATATAATAAAGGCAAAAGAGACAAACATTACAGCAAACATTTCCTGGGTGCTTGTCAAAGCCAGGTCTTTGCACATATTCCATAAACTTAATCTTCAAGGAAGCCCTATGAGGTTGGTATCATTATTGTCCTACTTTTGGAGAACAGGCAACTTTGAAAAGTTCAAAACATACCCAAATTTGATGGTTAAGCCATCAAGCCAAGACTGACACAAACCTCTCTCCAAAGCACGTGCTGTTTACTGCCTCATCTAGAAGATGGTGGTTTATTTTGAACTTTACAGAAAGGACAATTAAGCAAGAATATGGAAGTGTTCTTTGGAGATAGCAGTTAGGATGTCCCAGAATTCTGTCACATTTCTAGCAAGGGGAAAATGTGAAGGTGGACCAAAAGATGTATATGAATACATAGCAGGGAATACAGATCTGACAAGGTGGAATTTTAATATGGAAGAGAATTGAGTATGTTTGTATTCTAAAGGACAATTCAGAGAGACAAAGAGGGTATAGGTACAATGAAAGTAGGGGATGATCAATGGACCAAGGGCCCCTGAGGAAGTAGGGGATAAGATTCACAGAAAAGTTAGAGAAGAAAACAATATCTCCCCTTAAATGTAAAGGAGAGAAAGTAAAGATAGTGTTGACGATTGGCTTTGACTGTGAGAGCAAAATAAAAAAACTAAAGCTCCTGCATTAATTATGTTTCTCATATTATACTTATACTTAGGATGTACCTCCATATTCTAAGTAAACATATGCTCTTACTTGTGTTTATCTGTAATACAGACCAGATGTTCTGTCTGATAAAAAATCAAACAGTTGGAAGTTGGAAACTTCCAGGACAAAATAAAGACAGGAGTAAAAATTAGGTAGAATGAGGAAGAGGAAATAGAAGTAATAAGTCAGAGTAGTGTTGGCAAATCCCTTCAGGGTGGGAATGGTTAAACTTGTGTCTCAACAGCCTCAAACAAAGGGCCGAGAAAACCCTTCATCCTTAGTTGGTGTTAGGAAACTATGAACTACACAGAAGTCATCTGTTTCCTCAGTGATTCACATTTCTTAGAGAAGAAGTTCTTATTTGGTCTAGGATGGTACTAAGAAAGCAACAACATCAGCAACAAGGATAGATAGATGATAGATAGATGATAAATAGATAAATGATAGATAGACAGATAGATAGATAGATAGATACATACATACATAGATACATACATATATAGGTGGACCACCCTTCTTGGAAACTTAATAGTTTTCACATGTTCTAATTAAATTAATGGGTTCTTAAAACCTGAATAGTGTTGGACCACCCGTCATCTCTTGACTTATATTTGACTAAAATGGAGGACCTTTCGGAAACTGTAATGCCTCCCACCTGGAGCATGCTTGGTGTGCCTGCTTTCAAATAGTTTTCATCCTTGGAATGGATTCCTTGCAGTAGAATGTGAAAGAAAAAGAGGAAAAGTTCACACTTCCCAAATTAAGCCTACTCCCCACCTCATGTCTGAACCATGGCAGGAATGTGACCATCAAAAATGACAACTTGACTCTCAGATTTTGAAACCATCTCAATTGAATTTTACTTGCTTTGAAAATTTGAAAACTATCAAAGGGATAGCACTAAATTTCAGGTTTAATCCCGTTCATATGAAAATTCTTCTGAATTCTTTTCTGTCCTCCTGTTTTTGAGTCAGACTAGAAAGAGGAGGGAAGCATCATAAGTTAGAGACCATATCTATTCCTGGATCAGTTACCGTGCAGCTAGTCTAGCCAGGTGCTCTGAAAACCTCACATTCCTCATCTAGCAAATGAGAGACTTAAGCCTGATGACTTTGAAGCTGCCTTCCATCTCTAAAAATTTTTCTGTTACCTGGATTTAAGTAATTACACATCTAATCCAAAGGGCCACTTTCATTTTGCTCCATAAAAATGGAATATACATTTTTGGCTTTGATAAATATGATATATTCCAAGCTGCTGTTGAAGAAACATCTAATGAACATTTATAACCTAAACATTATTTCACCAGAGAGAAAGATGTTACTCAACAGATAATATAATAATTACCAGTAAATTCAATAATAAGAAGTGCTTCTCCTTGTTCTTGCCTTCTGGATCTTAGAAATAAACTATGAAATCTGAATGTCTTGCTTAGGATGCCTCTTTTCATAAAGTATCAGTAATTTTAGTAGAAGTCTTGAAAATAATACCTGAACACTTATTTGATTCAAGAAGTCGTTATTAAAACCAGGATTCATGAACCACATTAAAGAGAGGTGGCTTAGATTAGAAGAAAATAATAGATCATCTGAAGTCCAAAGTGTTTTGCAAATGCTCTCCAAAGAACTGGCAAGGTGTTGGTGTTTTCTTCAGTGGTGGCTTAACATATATATTTATACTTTTATATCAGAGTGATTTTTAGACAGGAGGTTTTCAGCTCTGTAATTAGCAATCCACAATGGAAGTTTTGGCACATAATCACAGCATTGCTTAGACAATAATAATATGAGAAATACTAACGCTGAATGCAGTATTTCTTGGCACACCTCTGGTTACGTTCTTATTGGCTGAGAAACAATTATATATGACTAGTAAGTAATTCATACGTAGTATGAAGTGAATGCGAGTGTACGAGGGCAGCATGCATGTACAACAGGTACTTCTAGTTAAGCCACGTTCAGTCATTGCTGCAGGTTTGGACTAAAATGTTCTGGGCAGTAACAGTGGAGAACACCATCGGAGATCGCTGTAGCCTCACAGAGACCTCCCCGTTCTGGGTCGTAAGCAGCTTCCATTGCATATTGGATCCGTATTTAAAGCAGAGGCCATGGCATTTGACCCGCTGCAAACCGCTGGACTGGTTCTTGGGTTCTTCGGCATGGTGGGGACTCTGGCCACAGCACTTCTGCCTCAGTGGAGAGTATCAGCTTTTGTTGGCAGCAACATTATTGTCTTTGAAAGGGTCTGGGAAGGGCTCTGGATGAACTGCATCCGACAAGTCAAGGTTAGGTTGCAGTGCAAGTTCTACAATTCTTTGCTGGCTCTCCCACCTGACCTGGAAGCAGCCCGCGCCCTCATGTGTGTAGCTGTTGCCTTATGTCTGATTGCTCTGCTTATTGGCCTCTGTGGCATGAGGAAGATTCAGTGCACAAGCGCTAACGAGAGGGTTAAAGCGTATCTTCTGGGGACTTCGGGAGTCCTCTTTATCCTGACGGGCATCTTCGTTCTCATTCCGGTGTCCTGGACAGCCAATACCATCATCAGGGATTTCTACAACCCAGCCATCCACATAGGTCAGAAACGAGAGCTGGGAGCGGCACTCTTCCTTGGCTGGGCAAGTACTGCTGTCCTCTTCATCGGAGGGGGTCTGCTTTGTGGGTTCTGCTGTTGCAACAGAAAGAAGCAAAAGCACAGATATCCAGCCGCTGGGCGTCCTGCGCCACACACAGATAAGGGACAACAGAACCGGACAGTGCTTAGTAAGACCTCCACCAGTTACGTCTAACACCTGCTTTTCACTCAAACTGTGGGTTATGATCAATGTGTTTTATAGAGGCTTGCCAGAAACTGTAAGTACATCAGGCAGGAGAACTTGCTTTATGACTGTTTTCAAATTGAGATGAAAAGTTTAAAGGGCATATAGATTGTAGTCATCTGTGAGAGGAATAAAAAGGACTTGCTTTAGACATTCTGACCTCATGTGTATTAAATGCATTTACTATTACTGGGCTCACATAATCCCCATTCCAATTTGTGTAGTCTAAAATCAAGTATGTCCGTAATCCTTAGTATAATGATAGACTCTTTTTTGTCCACAACCATATATTATCTGTTAAGAAATCCGAATGCTATTGTAATTGATAAGCCCTAGCAATAGAACATATTCTAAAATATAACCTAACTTATTTTTTCTCCAGATTATTTCTTATACTAACATGGTAACAACTAAAATGATGATTTTTTTTCTTTTTAAAACAAGCTGCAAATAATAGACATCAAATAAGGAGTTTTAATTGAATTTATCAAAATATGAAAATGTTTGTTCAGTGAAAAGAGTTGTTTCTCTTTTAGGAAACTCAAATGTACTAGAAATTAAACACTTTTAGGGAGAAGGGAGCTCTGATTTCTGTTAGGATATTCAAGAAGATGATTTTAAAGCATCTAACTTATACAGTTAAACTTGCTTAGAATTATATATTCAAAGGAAAACAATTTATAAATGAAAAATAATATGCTTTCAGAACCTATGATGTGCACCTACAAGCAAACAGAATTATCTGTCTTGATAAGACACATCAGTAGAATACTATGAACACTCAATTCTCATCAATAGGAAACACAGTCCCAATTAGGGAATTGAGGTTTGCGTGTTGAAGGGAGTGGTTTCTATTCCTTGTTTTATTCTTTAGTCATTGCACATGTCTACACACTCTAAGTAAAATGAAGAATCAAAGTCATGATTCAGGCAGTTAGGCCAAAGTAAGTATCTCCTTTTGTATTCTCTAATAAATAAATAGGTATGGATAAAGCATTTTGTTTTGCTTGAATTATATGCATTATTTTCTCAATTCTTCACTTTCCATGTATTTAACATGCTAATATTGGGTCATAAGTGTGGGGCTTGGGGGAGATGGATAGTCAAGTGTTTGTGGGGCAAGACCACCCCTATGGGATGCTTCTGAATATCTCCAGTGTCTTGTGAACCAATTAATGTTTATATATTCAATTTTAACTCTTCAAATATTGTGTTTATTTTATAATAAAGATGTATTTCATTTACAACATATAATTTCAGTGAAGAGATTAAATTTGTTCACCAAATATTTATTGTATGTCCATGCTTATTATAATAAAATAATAAAATAAAATAGTTACATATTTTCAATGATGTTGGTCTACTTCCCTGCGGGGTTAATTTGAAAATGAAGTTCTGTCCTGAAAAGATCACCTAATAACTCTGAAGCATTAAATCAGAGATAACTCAAGGCTAGATGTTAATGTCAAACCCTCATTCCATTCTACAAACCACCAGCAAGACTTCAATAAGGCAAACCCTTGGTAACATAAAACTGTATTTTAAAAATTAGTAATACATTAATGATATAGGCCAAATAAATGTAAATGTCTTCATATAATAGCAATAAAAATAAGAAAACCAATAATTTAGATAGATTTTTCCTAAGATTGCTTTATTTTTCAGACTTAATTGAGAAAGACCAAAACATTGGGTGCGTTGAAAAGGAGTCATTTATCTTACACAAGCAAATACATAAGACATCAGGACAAGCAAGATATATGCTTAAGGGTTGTCACGGAATCATTTGTCTTACCGTTTGGCTCACTAGAAGAAGTAATTATTCTGTCAGGATGGGTTCCAGAATCTAAATGAGGCATGATATCCTGCTAGTCAGAGAATCAAAGAGTAAAATTGTGTAACTCTAGGTAGAGTCATAAAATTACTAGAGACAACATTAGCTACTGAATATGGGGCAAAGTTTTAGGGACTAAGAATTCTTTTCCTTGCCCTTTCTTTAATCAGAGTATACTTTGGAAAAAAAATTGTTCCTTCTCTCTGCTGTACTATTTTTCCTTCTACACCAAAAAAAAAAAAATTAATAATTTTTCAATGAATTTCAAGGTGCATTGTAGATGTAAATCTCATACCACAAACCCAGGTGTGGAAGAAATGCATCTTTTTTTAAAAAATTCCAATTTAAATTCAACTTCTTGGGTATTTTCCCATGTATTACACAGTTTTTGGGGTCTTCTGCAGGGATAAGCAGCGGCTGAGTGGTGGGTTCAGGGGATCAGTCCATGATCATCACTCCATAGATGTACTGAGAAGATGTCTATTATGCCTGCTCACAAGGTCCCTTTAGGCTTCTCTGCTCGGTCGATTTTCTGTCATGCTTGGCAATCTTTTCTTGAGACTCTCTTGTTCTCGGCTGCTTGGATCGGTGGATTTCAACCCTGGCTGCATATTAATAGAATTGCCAGAGGAACTTTGAAAACTACCAATGCAGCCAGTGTCCAGATGACCTATGACATCATTTCCCAGAGTCATGGCAGGAATCTGACCTCCTGACTTGGTTACCAGCTGTCTACAAGCAGTGGTAAAGCAAATTTTGCCTTCTCCCATAGGAATTTTTTAAAAAAATATCACCTCCACAAATCTCCTCCTCCATTGTCAAAAATTTTATACAATTTCATAGATGCTTAAGCATTCAGAAGCAAAAATGCATAAAAAGACTGAAACTTCTCTAGGCGATCTTGCTTTCCGCTTTGCTCTCTACTCCCTATCTAGAGAACCAGTGAAATGCATTGCTAACTGCCTTCTGGAATGGGGACCAGAGAGAGGGGGGAAATATACTATTATCCAGCCACACATGGTTAAAATGTTTTAAAAGACTAACCCTTTGTAGGTTACAAATTTAATTAAATGCACACTAATAATGCTTTTCTTTTGCAGAAAGATCTTGATACATTTAAAAATATTTTATTGGGCTCACTTGCTCTCCTCAGCTACCACATACTGTAGACAGTGCAGAGAGCATTATCAACATATTTTAACTAAGAGAACTGAAAATTACAAGGTTGTATGACTTGGCCAAAATCATATACCAACATTGAGAAATCAAGAAGTCAGCCATACTAAGTAGAGACTTAACAAATATTTGAGGAATGATCAAGAAACTATATACATCAGTATAGTAATTTGAGATTTTAGCTAATATGAAGCTCCTCTTCCCACAGGGAAGAGATGAAACAATAGAACTCAGAAGTTTAAAGACAGTTCTTGTTTTTTTAGTCTGAAAAACCTAAATTCTGAGGAGACTGTGGGCAAAGTATAAAATGGCTCAGTCAGAATCAGGTTTTTCTGAATCTTAAGATTATACAATGATTTCTTTGGATGAAGGTAAAATAAAAAGGAGCAGAGTTAAGATGGTCTAGATTTCAGTGTGTCCCTGGGAAGAAACCTATGGACCCTCCCTAGTTCAGTTCTTGGGAAGTGAGATGCAGAGAAATGACAAATTCTCAGATGGGTTTGAGAATTTAAGGACAGAAATGATCTGTGTCCTGACCCAGGTGGAACAAAGGATGTTGACAGTTTTCCTCATGCACTCACAGTGTTGGGAGATAAGAAACATCTCTGTGATGTGTTTAGTCTGTCAGGCCAAGAGATAATCTTGCCACGTTTTCCACAGCTAGAACACTATGGGAAGAGAAGAATATTTCCTACTCCCCTTAAAATGGAACAGAGCATGCAAAAAGTCCTGGTTGTTGGGATTAAGTGAGAACACAGCAGTAACACACATGGATGGAGAAGGTTGGGGGGCAGGGAGGGTGTCCATGGCCTGTTTGTCTTCAGATCTATTCCTTGCCTTCCTCTGCTCTAATCTGTATCCTAAGGATGTTGGTCCCTGGAGGTTGTGCAGTGGTATGCCAAGAGTGGGTGGTGGCAATTGTCCTTACCAGGTATAGGCAATAAGGGGTAACTCTATCTGTAGAGAGTTTAAAAGCGATAATAAATCCACCTAAATATCAGATCTGTTCTTTATAATCTTTACATAAAGGCCTTTCTAAAAAATGTCAATGATAAAGCACTCCTGCTCAGAAAGAAAAAAAACTGTGTTGGTCTAAGTCCTGCAAATCACTGTAGTTACTGTAGATGTAGAAAATAGACAGATAGACAG
The DNA here is from genome assembly GCF_949987535.1 of Balaenoptera acutorostrata. Taxonomy (NCBI): domain Eukaryota; kingdom Metazoa; phylum Chordata; class Mammalia; order Artiodactyla; family Balaenopteridae; genus Balaenoptera; species Balaenoptera acutorostrata. Next base: position 137,157,380 of record NC_080067.1, on the reverse strand, counting down.
ACGATAGATAGATAGATAGATAGATAGATAGATAGATAGATAGATAGATGATAGGTAGATAGAGCCAGCAATGAGCTGAATTGTGTCCCCTGCTAAAATTCATACATTTAAATCCTACCCCCAGTATCTCAGAATGTGACCATATTTGGAGATAAGATCTTGAAAGAGATAAAGTTAAAATGAAGACATAAAGGTGGGACCTTAATTCAATATGACTGGTGTTCTTAAAAGAAGAGGGTAGTTGGACACAGACAGGAGCAGAGGTAAGACAATATGAGACACAGGGAGACAACAGCCATCTACAACCACAGAGAGAGATCTGGATCAGAGCCTTCCTTCACGGCCTTCAGAAAGAACCAACTCTACCAACACCTCAATCTTGGACATCTAGCCTCCAGAACTATGAGAAAATAAGTTTGTGTTGTTTTAACCACCAGGTCCGTGGTATTTAGTTACAGCAGCCCTAGCAAACTAGATAGATATAAATAGATGATAGATAGATGGTAGATAGATAGATAGATAGATAGATAGATAGATAGATAGATGATAGATTGATAGAAAACCTACAGTGAGCCTTGACACATGGCTATATGTATTTGTTTCAAGAGAGAATTTTTCCTTACATTCAGCAAGGCTTATTTTTCAAATCATCACTCTGTTTACTTGGTTTTATTGTTTCAATTTCTTTAACACAAATAAAAACCCCCAGTTGCTGTAAAACGACAAAATTAAAGCAACTCGAGTTCTGTTTCTACATCTTGACAGTGTCTCTGCTACAGAAATTGGAAGCACAAACTATGTATACACTCGCTAGCTCCAATGAGTCTAACCTGTAATGAACTTACTGGGGTTTCTTCAGAGTTACGTCTGTAAAGAATACTGTGTTCATTAAAGGATAAATAATAAAAATGTGTTAATTTTAAGCTTATAACTGAAAACAATTTCTCTTACCGAGGAGAGGTATAAGAAAAAATAATTTGTATCTGGGAGTGAGAGAGGCCAGACAGACCACTGAGGTTTCCTTTTCCTGAGCTCCATGCTCAGCTGCTGCCCACTAGACTTGGCCAATAAGAGACACAGGTTAGAGACAGGAAGGCAGTAGTGGTCCACCCCTTTTCTCTTTGTGGGGGCAGATGCCTCCAGTGATGACTATGTCTTCTTCCCAGCTTTGCCAGAATGGGCCACTTGTAGGTCCAGCTTCTGCCAATTGCACATCACCTCTTGGGTCCAACAATCATTGCTTTTCTTTTAGTTCCCTCATCTTCAGGAAAACAGCAGTTTTCTGCTATTATTAGGTCTGGTAGGCTCCATGGTCCTCTCCTTGGTCTTCAATCTCCCCATAACCTGCCTAACCATGTCACTCTATGAAATTCCACTAATTTAAAAATATAGAATGATTTCACTTTTCTTGGTTGGACCTGAGAGACACACAACTGAAAATCATCCGAAATGGTGCCTCTCAGTCGAATCCAAGGTGAACAAATAAAGGTCATAAGTATCAGATCAATGACTTGGCTTCACATGAGCTTGGCTTTACAGAACTTAGGTACGACTCTGAGAAAATGAGGGACCCTCACTGAATAAGATTAAGTTTGTATTCCATGGGAGTTTGCAACCAAAATTAAGTTCAGTTTTTAAAAATATTTGCATGGCAAAACACCTGACACTTAGGAGATGGCAAATGTTTGCTGAGAGAATGAATAAATGATGAATTAATGAAAGAAGAAAATAAGAAGCAAATCACAATATAAAGTACCTTATCTGGGGGCAATCAGAAGTTCAATTCCTAAATGGGTCTAGAGGAGTTTCGTGGTTTTGATACTCTTAGCAGGATAATTTCCAAGAAAATATTTATTTAATGGATTGCCCATTAAAGGATTATTGCAGACAAAACAGGACATCAAGATAATACATTTAAAATGGGCAAAAGTCTGAATTTAGACTGTGATTTAGTAATGCTCAGAATTTACTGGTTGAAATGACTAGTAAAATATTCAGTAAGAAGCCTGTCATAATATGGATAGGGCTATAGCAAAATGACTAAAACTTTTACCACAATAAAGATGTGTCAGACATTTTATCATGGCTGGTCTCACTGTGGGATGAAGAATGCATTCATCAGTTGAACAAAAACTCCCACACACTCTGAATAACAAGGTTGGTTCTGGAGGTGGATTTGGCAGAAATGAATTTGTCAAATACATTCTGGGGAAAAAATGAAAGGATGTAATAAAGGAGATCTGAAAGTATAAAAGACAGCTGATAATAAAGGCAAGGCACAGCTAGGAAACAGTGCAAACCAAAATAGGGGTGGGATGGGAGGAAAGGCTATGGTGATTGGAAGGGGAGGGAAAATTTCAACTGGTACAGAAGGAGAAACAAAGGAACATTCAGCTTTACAAGGAGGAAAATAATTCTTAGAACTGGCACTGAACCTGTGATGAAGATTCTCAGAAGCATGCAGACACCACTGCTATTTGTAAAGCCCTTTTCCATCCTCTCCTGGAGCTGATGATGACATGGTTGGAATCATAGAATTGTAAGGTTGAAAAGGATCATGGAAGGAATTAAGGCCAAGACAGGTGAGCCTCTCTAGTTAACTCCTCTTCAATGTGGTCTGACCCAGGGCCACCCTACCTTCCATCAGTAATTCTCCAGACCTAAACCTGCCTCCCTCAGGAAAAACCTGCCTCTCAACTTTCCACTCACCTTCTTTGCACCAACTCTTACTCATTCTATTCCATCACCCTCAACTTGACCTCACACCTGTCCGAGCACTGAGCTTCCATTCGTATTGCACTTTGCACCCTTTGCAATGTCTTCTGATTTGATTCTTCTGAAAATGTTGGGCTCCTGAAGGTTGACAAAGATTTTTTCAATAATCTTGTCACTTTTTTCCAATTTTTTCTGACAATTTTTCTTAAACTATTGCTGAGAACTCTTTTCTTTAAGATTTTTTAAGATACATTGCTTTTGTATTTCTTCCCTAGATCCCACATGTATCTACTTCCTTTGAGAACTCATTCATCCCTGTCTTTGCAACTTCCAGTAAATGACAAATGGATTAGTAGAAAGAGCACTGGACAAGAAGATCTGAGTTTATAACATAGCTCTTCCATTCAAACTGAGCCTCAGTGTTCGCATATACAAAATGTGGACAGTGAAAAAATACTTTTTAACATGTACTATATGCTTATAAGTAGACTAAAGGCACACACACAGACACACATAATTCTTCTTATTTTTCTTTTATAGGTTAAAAAAAAAACAAAACTGATGCTCAAAGAGGTTACGTAACCTTTCCAAGGACACAACCAGGTCACTGTCCGCACCCACATCAATGCATCTTGAAAGAGTATGCTTTCTTCCATGCGGTGCCCTTCCTCCCCATCTCCCCACATAAGGGGGATAATAGCCATCTTCTCTACCTAGAAGGGCTACTGAGGAGAAAACCGGGTAGTGCCTGTGAAAGCATTTTAATCATAAAGCATTATGTAAGTGTAATACATGATTATTGTTATTATCCCCCAGCAGTCCAAGTCTTTAAGCTCTTTACAGTTCACTTGCTTTCTCTGCCCATAAAGTAACTAACTTGTCTGTCCTGTTGGCCTTAAACTTACACAAACATAATTATCATTATGTTTTCCTATGCTTCATATTTCCCCAATATTTTTTTCCTTCATAAGTATCACAACTTAATTTTTCCCTTAAAACATTGATGACTGCTACACTCTGGTTTTTTAACTGCTGTGGTCCTGGAGTAATAATTAGTAGCACCCTCTTTTTCTGTCAAAACTCCCAGTGTGGATGATAAATTATACGGTCACCTAAGATCTCTCATGTGCCTCCTGCTATGGTCCCTATTGTCTCCATTCTTGCTCATCGTGTTTTAAAACCCTGTCCCTTCCCCATTTACATTCATTAATGTTAATCCAATTGCTACTTACTCAGCTTACTGAGATAGTACTTTTTCTCCTCTGCTCATGTCACAAATTCTTCTGTTCCGTATTTCTGAAATACAGAAACACAGATTCTCACCTCCAACCATGGCTATTATCATGTCCCTTCCTTTATTAGAGCTCAAAGGCATTTAAATTTCTAATCCTAAACTTCACTGTTTACTTTCAATTATCCTTTATCTTCTTTTCTTTCCTCAGCTTTCTTTCTTTATAACTATGAATTACTACTTAGAGTACACACAACTGGGTTCAACCTGTCCCATATGTCATTAATCACAGATATGTTTGCTCCAAACCTGGAGCACACTCTCTGTTGCTTCTGTAATCCATGCCTTCTCCATACTTCTTTTCTCCATCTCTGTTTTGGTAGATTGCAAATGACCATTAATCATTTGCAGTTCCTTCTATTAAGAAGGAACTACTTCTCCAGCCCTGGAATGAGGGTTAACCTCAAGACTAGCTCTCACCAAAAGAATGCAAAGGAAGTGACATTAAACAAGTCCTGGGCTTCCCTGGTGGCGCAGTCGTTGAGAGTCCGCCTGCCAATGCAGGAGACACGGGTTCGAGCCCTGGTCCCGGAGGATCCCACATGCCGCGGAGCAGCTGGGCCCCTGAGCCACAATTGCTGAGCCTGCGCGTCTGGAGCCTGTGCTCCGCGGCAGGAGAGGCCGCGATAGTGAGAGGCCCGCGCACCGCGATGAAGAGTGGCCCCCACTTGCCGCAACTGGAGAAAGCCCTCCCACAGAAACGAAGACCCAACACAGCCATAAATAAATAAATAAATAAATAATTTAAAAAAAAACAAACAAAACAAGTCCTGCATCTAGACCTCATGAGTCTTTCAGCTTTCAGCCTTGCTCTCTTGGAATGCTCCTACCATGTTATTAGTCCAGACCACCCTGATGGGGGATGAGAGGCCAGATAGAGACAGAAGTCCAGCCTTCTGAGCCATCGCAGTAATTCCAGCATTCCCAACTGAGGTCCATGAAATAGGAGCGAGACCAATAAACCATGTGGAGCAGAGAAGACCCATCCTGGCTGAGCCCAGCTCCAACTTCTGCCTCACAGAATTCTGGACAAGTGATATTTGAAAGCCTCACTTTACTTCATTCATTCTTTTCATATGACTATCTGTATATCAATATAATATGTTTTGTTTTCTATCTTTCTTATCTCTTTTCATCGATAGGGATATCTTGGAAAATTTTAAAGATATACGTGTGCTTTGCATTAAAAAATCTTACTTAATTTTTGCACCGACCACACAATTTAGGTGTTGCCATCTTTATTTTTTTGGATAAGCACACCCATCACCAAGGACATTAAGCAACTTGAACAAAATCTGCCAATTCATAAATAATTAGATCAAAATTTAAATTATTCATTTTGTTATTTCAATAGCATATGCAATAAGTATTTTTCATTAGATCCAATAGAGACCATAAGGTCTCCTGTACCATGGAGAAGTCACTCCAAGAAAACATAGAAACGAAATAAATCAAAGAAACAAATGCAATGCAATCCGTGATAACTGCCATTTGAAAAACAAAATTCTCTGGAAGTGAAGAGGAGAGGGATAATATGGATTAAGAGTGTGCAGAAGCAGAAAACCCTCCTGGAAGAGACAGAAATTGAGACAGACTTTGGGGAGGAAGGGGATTCCCAGGGGTAAAAATAAGTGAAAGAAGGTTTGAAAAGATGTCAAAGTGGAGCTATAAATATGGAAACACCCTTGGTATGTCCAGGGAAACGTGAATCAGAATACAGGCATACACAATAGGCAGCAATTTGAGATATATTTGGAAAAGTTAAGTGTTCAGCATATGGAAGACCTTGGAAACTAGGACAGAGAGTTCTTTATTTGTAATCTGTCAAAGGAACTTGCACAACAGAGTCATATTGTCACAACTGTTCTTAGAAAGCTTCTCTCATTTTAATGGACTTTATTATGGTTTGCCTTATTAATTAGTAAGTTGGTCAAAGCCATCAATATATTAACAAGTACTTACACACACTATTCAAGGAACTGGGCTAGATGTCATGAGACATTTAGAAACAAACGTATGGTGACCAACAGTAAACATCTGCTCTCAAGAAGTGTTCAGTCCTGTTAGGTCTCTAAAACATATCCTACAGTAAAACAACAGAACAAAACAAAATTTAAAAAACCTGTCAATAATAAAAGTTGTGACTTTCACTTAAGAACAATTTTTTGGATAAAATAAATGTTTGTGGGCTTCCCTGGTGGCGCAGTGGTTGAGAATCTGCCTGCCGATGCAGGGGACATGGGTTCGAGCCTTGGTCCGGGAAGATCCCACATGCCGCGGAGCAACTAAGCCCGTGTGCCACAACTACTGAGCCTGAGCGTCTGGAGCTGTGCTCCGCAACGAGAGGCCGCAACAGTGAGAGGCCCGCGCACCGCGATGAAGAGTGGCCCCCGCTCGCCACAACTGGAGAAAGCCCTCACACAGAAACGAAGAACCAACACAGCCAAAAAATAAAAAAAAAAAATAAATAAAATAAATGTTTGCATATATTTTTGATGGTCCTGATCAAACTGTGAAACACTAAGGAACCCTTACTAGGAAACTCTGCTTCACTGGTACAATAAAAAAAAAACACGCTATGATTGTCCCATAAATTCTATGAAAATGAGTGTTTTCACATCTTCAGGTTCCTGTATTCTAGGCATTATCATTTGAGGGATTTTAGTGCCAGTTGTTAACAAAGGCAGTGTGGTGACCAACTTTATGTGTCAACTTGACTGGGTCACAGAATGCCCAGATATTCGTCTAAACATTATTTCTGAGCGTATCTGTGAGGATGTTTCCAGATGAGACTAACATTTGAATTGGTGGGTTTAGTAAAGTAGATCTCACCTCCCCAAAGTGTGTGGGAATCATTCAATCCATTTAGGTCTGGACGACAACCAAAAGCGGAGGAAGGAAGAATTTCTCTCTCTCTCTCTCTCTTTTATTTTTCCTGCTTGACTATGGAGCTGGGACATAGGTCTTCTGCTTTTAGACTAGGATTCACACCGTCTGAACTCCTGGTTCTCAGGCCTTCGGAGGACTTGGATGAAATTACATCACCAACTCTCCCGGGTCTCTTGCTTGCAGACAGCAGATTGTGGGACTTAACTTCCATAATTTCGTGAGCCAATGTTTTATAAGTACATATGAGAGAGAGAGATAACGATATCCTAATGGTTCTGTTTCTCTCGAGAACCCTAGCTAATACCTGCAGTCTTCTTACTTTCAGAGAACATTCTTCACAATCCCTACAACATGGGCTTAGGACAGGATACTGCAAGACATTTAGATCACATTAGATCTGGAAACTACCAGACAGATCTCCATCTCTAATTGTGGATTGATCGGATCTGCCTTTCCTTAAAGGAATTTCAAGCATCAGTGGGCTGACGAGGAAGTGTTTTTGGAAAATATGGAATAAATACATCTACCCTCTAAAATTCTGAAATCTCCACTGTATGCCAGTGTTTTCCTAAAATGACTGTATCAGAAACACCTGAGAAACTTGGTAAAAATGCACATTCCTGCACCCCTTCCCAGATGTACTTTATCAGATTATCTATGATGGAGCTCAGGGTCTTCTATCTTATATACACCCCCATATCATCCTTTCCACATAGCTTAGAGTTTAAGAAACCAATAGGAATGGCAAGCCTGTGTTCTCCCTCACATTGTAATTACCTGTAAGCAAATGGCATAGGTCTTACAGGTGTTGCCAGAAGTGTTAGTCTAATTAACGATCCACTCTGAATTTTAGGAGTTCCTTCGAGATAGCCTTGTTTTTGCTTCCCCTTCCTATTGGTGGATTTGCTTTTGTATTTTTTTGTTTGTTTGTTTGTTTTGGGTTTTTTTTGCTGCACCATGCGACATTCGGGATCTTAGCTCCCTGACCAGGGAACCTGGTGTCCCCTGCAGTGGAAGCACGGAGTCTTAACCACTGGACCTCCAGGGAAGTCCTTGTCTTTGTATTTCCCATGCCATCTCAAATGCAAAACTACACTCCAAATACCTTCAAAAATCACTTATGGCAACTAGTAGAGCAACTTTAAATGAATGTTTTCGTGTCTGCCCATAAAGACTGCTATTGCATCACTTCTGCTGGAGTTATTATAGCTTAATCAGCAGTCTGATTTAGAGGAGTGGTTTAAACGTGCAGGACTTTGGGAAGGGAACTGTGACAATTACCCCTCGATTATGCCTGAACAGGACTGATCCTTGAATCTTGGCTAATTTGAGGGAGGTTGCCTACCGCAGAGCTGTGATTGTGCCCACATTTTGGCTGCCAGTATGAGTCTGTGTTTTTATTGAATAAGAACCACTGGAAGCTACTGGATAAAGAAATTTCCCTCCTTTATCACATCAGCCCCTTAAGCTCAACACTGACACCCATCACACATGTATACACACACACTATCATATGTTACTGCAAGATATATTTATTTACCTAAAGGAACAACTAAGATATGAAACTTACATACTAGCTGAAATTAATTTGTCTAGTGAGAATTAAATATAATTGGAAAGAAATTCCTAGCATTTTTTTTTTTTTTTTTTTTTTGAGGAAGGGAAACCCATCACCCTTCACAAGATGTTTTGCAAACTTGGAGATTTTCTTTTTGTTAGACACCTTTAACTCTGGATCTTACATCTTACTCTTGTGACTGATTCTTTTCTCTCTCTAGCCTACTATCTCGGATGTGGATTACTATTCATTTTCCTTAATCTTTCACCTCCAGAAGTTTGATAGGGAGGGTCTGGGTAACAAAAATGCAAATGAAAACCAATCTTAAAAATTAATTGATACTAGCTATCCCTAATTTAAGAGTCTCTTCAATCACTTGAATAAGCAGAACATTTTCACCAGCCACTCTTTTTTCCTGCCTCCAATTTTCTACGTTCATATCCACCCCACTCCTCAAATGATCTGTAGAGTTTTTTTAATTCCCAGAATCTCTTCTCATTTCTTGTGAATTTTCCTATGTAGGAAAACGTAAGCTCCATTTCTCAGTTTTAGTTTTCATTTTGCAGTGGCAAAAGTTTCTTCTGTCCTTTAGCTCTAGTCTCTGTAAGTGAGAAACAGTTTGGTGTTTAAAAACTTTTACCACAACATAGGTAAGTAAAATGACACATAGGAAGGTGATAAAATCATGGTTGAATGGATGGATATATGGAGATAGGTGATAGGAGAGAGAGAGAGGAAGAGAGAAAGAAATGGATAGATAGGTAGATAGATTTATATTTCTATATCTATATTATAGTTAGTGATTAACACATTTAATAAATAAAAGTGTGGTCTCCCTAATTGGTCACTAATTAATCCATCCATACATTCATTTAACAAATACTTCATTAAACTTTTTTTAGGTGCCAGCTACTTTTCTAGACCCTAGAGACAACACCAATGAATAAAATAGTCAAAATCTCCGTTTTTATTGAGCTCACATTCTAATGGAGTTTATGTTATTGTCTACACTTCCTCCTGAATAATGCTGGAACCCATCTCCTATTCTTTGAAGCCAAATCTTTATCCTCTTTTTAACTGGATGAATAAAGCACCCTGCTGAAAATTCCTTTTTTCTTTTCTTTCTTTTTTTCTGTAGTCTTGATCCTTTGCAATTTACTATCCTCATTTTAACCACAAGATTGAAATCTGATTATATTCCTACTTTGGGCTATTCACTGGTGTTTCCATCCTTTACAGAATAAAGCTCCAATTCCGCAGCTTGGCATCCAGGGCTTTTATGAGTTCATCCTTACCTACTTTTAAAATGTCACCTCCTGGCATTCTGAATCACACCCCAAACTTAAAGTCATGTTCATTTGTTGCTACTTGCAATTCTTGAAATTTGCCTCAACACTTCATGCTTCCAGCCCTTCGTGCATGCTCTTCCCTCTGCCATCCCCATCTTCCCCTAGTAAAGTCGAGTTCACACCTCAGTGTCTTTCTGGACTTTCCCAGATGAGTTAAGAATTTTCTCTCGTATGTTCCTGAATGACGTAAATGAGTTTATTGTAGTTCTGACCTCACAGCTCTCTTTTTGGCCCCTCCTATTCATGGTGTAGGCAGATGAGATTTTTTTTTTCCATTTTTAATTGAAAATTTCATTGTGTCAGCCTTCTGATCTATGTTTTCCCACTGATTTATTTCCTGCCTACTTCTCCAGTCTCTCTCCCTTTGTTCTTCTCTTAGTTCATTACACATTGCTCCATTTTCCTTCTGCTTTTTGAGCACACAGAACCCTTTCTCACTTTTATCCTGGTGGTTCTCTCTGCCTGGAATGCCCGTCCTGGGCTTATCGAAAGGCAGACTCATACTCATCGCTTTAGGTCTCACCTCAGCTCTCACCTGATGAGAAACGTCTTCCAGGATCGCTGCTGCTATAGTGGCCTCCTCTCATTACTCTCTATCCTGACACCATGTCCATATCCTTCTTAGCACGATCCATATGAATGGATCTCAGTTATTTGTTTAATAGTCTCTGCTGATTTTCTTGAATGCAAGCTCATTGATGGTTAGGATTCTGTCTACATTTTTCACTCCTCTGGCCCTAAAGCCCAGCATGGTGCTCAGCAAATCTATTGATTGACTAAATAAACAGTAATGGCCACATGTTGCTATTTGCTATTTGCTTCTTTCTCTTTGGATACCAGACTGTGGAGATAGACGTAGAGGATATACGTTGTATACTGCTCACTTTAGTACCACTAAGAAGCATGATATCGTAGATAATTAAATTATATTTTACCTTGAATATAAACATGACAAGTTAAAAAAATGCATTATGTTATAAAGATGCAAAATTATTTTAAATGAAATTATGAAAAAGGTGAGTAATAAGATTTATTTTTTGATACCTAAGTCTGATCAAGTCTGAGGCTGTCTATCATGTGAATTGGGAATGGAGACAAGTCCTGCATGAAGGTTAGCATCAGAAAACCTGAGTCCTCTGACATTTGGATGATGTGGTGTAGAGAGCTGGCTATATCCTTATGGTCACTGGTCTTGGTTCTATTATATAATTTGGAGATTGAAGGAGATGATGACCCATTGTAAGGTGCCAAGCAGAGAACGTGCCTGAAACAACCCAGGGACCCAGTAAATGTTAGCCCTCGTAGTTAAGATGATCAACAAAATAAATTAATTTCTGATATAGACTAAGAGGAATAAAATCCAAGTTCAGAAAAAAATTCACTTTTAAAGATTCAGCTTTTTGGTTGTCAATTTTTCAATATTTTCAAATCCCAGAATTAAAATGATTTTGTTTTTCTCAGGGTATTATCACTTTAAAAATGTTGCAAAAGTAGTTAATAGGTAGAAACATTTGTCTTTTTTGGTGAAAAGAGTTATTTTCATGTATTTCATTTTTAACTATTAGTTATTTATCAGTTTTCAAATTATGAGACTACAGCTTTGTGGGGAGGGATCTACTTTTATTATTCAAATCTCAGAAGAAATACATGCTTTTTAATAGCTAACTTTTATATCAAGACAATAAGTTAAAATGGATTTCTGGTCTCCTGACATCATTAAAAAAATATTGTTTTAATCAGTTTTGGGGTCACCAGCTTCCAAGGAAGCCCCCAGTGATCCCCACCTCCTATAATTCACGCCCTGGTGTAGTCCTCTCTCACATGATCCCAGAGTTGGTCTGTGTGACCAATAATGACAGCGGTGATGGCATGTCACTTCAGAGAGTAGGTTATAGAAGCTCGTGCCTTCCATCTCGGCCACTTTGGGAGAGATGAGCTGCCATTTTGTGAGCAGCTGTACAGAAGCCCAAGCAGCAACAAAGTGAAACCTTCTCTGGCCAATAACCATCAAGGAACTGAGGTCTGCCAGTAACCATGTGAGGTCTTGGAAACAGTTTCTCTAGCCATAGTTGAGGCTCGAGATAAGACTGCAGCCATAGCTGATGCAGCGTGCAACCTCATGAGAGATGATGGAGCCAAAACCACTTAGCAGAGCTGCTCCCAGATCCCTGACCCACAGAAACTGTGAGATAATAAATGTTTATCGCTCAGCTGCCAAGGTTGGGGGTAATTTGTTAAAGATAATTAATACAAGTGTTGAATCTGATTTATGTGGTACATTGCATGTTTGAAACCCAGTGTCCTTAAAAAAATCCAGAATTTTATGCATAGTAGAATATTTATAAAAGCCAAAAAGTCAGACACAAAGAAATTGTATAATGAAAAGAAAAAAAAAGGATGAAAATAAGATGGCCTGAGTAGAGGTTTT